>NW_008752050.1:235473-255998 GCF_000715545.1 Opisthorchis viverrini | reverse complement strand
TGAATGCACTGACTGTAAATCGGGTTGTGGCTTTGCCTTCGATTGAAGAGGTTTTCGATTACCTCCAGCATCCCCGATACTTTACTGTGTTCGACTTGCATTCCGGATATTGGCAACTGCCATTCAAGGAGGAGGACCGGGAGAAAACGGTGTTTACGGTTGGGGGCCCCCGATATCAATTTAGAGGAATGCCGTTTGGTTTTTCCGCGGTACCATTCACATTACGGCGCTTGATGCTTCGTGTAACGAGAGGACTCCAGAATGTTGCAGTGTACGGAGACGATATCGTTCTTTACAGCAATTTGTAACCAGAGCACGCAGTTCACTTGAAAGCTGCTCCCTTGCCTCTATTGCTGATCTTTCCTGTATCATCTCCACTGCGCATGCATTTCCTCATCCATCTAAACTTCTGTTGGGTGACTCCAAGCTGCCGGAAATTTCCTGGTCCTCTGCCATTGGCCCCACCCGTTACACCGCCCGCCCCCTGCCCCATCGCGTAAGCGGGTCAGGGAGAAGTTAGCCCACTGCCCGAAAAATTGGCAACTACCAAGGATCGTGCTGTTCCCAACTCAAAGCGGTCTCTACGGCAGTTTCTTAGACGAACAGCATACTACAGCCGGTTCTTTAAGGATTTCAACAAGATCGCTGGGCCACTGTACGATTTACTTGGACAAAATCGGAAACTCGAATGGACCGGAGAAGCACATGAAGCTTTTGAACGTGGCAAAGCTCGGATGTTGGATCGGCAACTAACCCGCAAACTTCTCAGGGTCGGAGAGATGTTCACTGTTGCAACGGACGCCAGTGATCGCGGTATCGGTGCAGTCCTAAAGCAGAGGAATGGAGTTATCGAATATGAATAAACCCGGCCATGATAGGTAATTAAAAACGTTGGATGCCAAAATACACCGGGCTAGTGGAGAATATCGGAAATCTCAGGATTTCTCGTTGCTTATTCTCATCAACAAACTCTCTGCCGACCGAGAATCCTTGCGGGTATCTCTCGAACGCCGAGAAGAGAACGCCGTCCTCAGATCTCCCTTCCAATCCAAATTACTCAGCAGAGTCTTCCGTAGGCGTTGCACCCTAAACAGTCATACAATTACTTGTCTGCGTTCCACAGACAGTGGCCCCATCACTGATCCTGTAAACATAGCAGACCATTTAGACGCTTACTTCGCCAGCTGCTATTCACCATTTACTCCTAACACCAAACCCATACCCACAGCTGTTTACCTCCAAAGTGTGAACGGCCAGGACAACCACCTGACTATCAGTAACGTAACCCTCTCCCTAGCTGATGCTGATCGTGGACTGCGCTAGACAGCAAAAATTATCCAACGGCCGAAAGACTGCGGAACTCGCGCCACAACCCACCGCCCACAAGGTAACAGGTTGGTGGAATGGACAAGCTGATTTTTAACGGTCTTTCTGGGGGTATTCGCTGAAAGAAATTCGAGCACATGGAACTGGGTTGTGCCGGAACACCATTTAGCATTAGGATGTTCCAGCCAAAAGTTCACAGGCCGCATGTAGTTTTTTATATCGGCAGGGGGAAAAACGGTCAGGTAGTGAAATGTGGGTGCACAACCAATCGCCAGATTGGAAACTCAGCAAAGCTGCGGCATGAACTTTGGAATACCGTTTGCGGCGACAAATCCTGTTCTACCCGATTTGTAACTTTCGCGATCAATCAAACACTGGTAAATCTAGTATTGGGACGGGGGACCTGTAATAGTGGAAGCTCACGTAATTTCCGACCGTTACTGAGTCACTTCAATTTATATCAGTATCATTAACCCTCATTTAAATTTTTTGTGTAACTGAGACAGCCTTCTTTGCCTCACACCTAACGCACCAGAAATTTGGGCCCTTGAACACTGCCGGTTGAATACTAGATCTTTATTCTTGACCAATCAGAGCTGGGTGTGATACATAGCGGGTATGCGACTCCTCTATTAGCCAATCGTGTGCCAGGTCAATTTATAGGCCATTGCAATACCTACATGTGGGCGGGGTGAATTTGTTTCAGCTGTGGGCTCCTCCTGGAACTCTTCGATTGTGAGGCAAAAATCAGAGGGTGAAATGCTTGCTAGCTCCCTTCCAAGAGGAGGTAGGGGGGACAAACGCCTTATGATAGTTTAGTTGTTGGACACTGCTTGCATTCTCATCCGTGGAAAACAACCGTTAGGCACCCTATATACGTACATTTGACAGTTTGAGGTGAAACATTTGTTCCGTGAAGACCATTGGTAACTCATCGAAACCCTAGTCAGTGTCAGATGTGCTTTCAATGATTCCGCACACATGTAGTCTTTCAGTGATAGTCACTGCAGATCTCCCGATCGCAGGGACTCAATGTTCAGATCTCTCTGAGCAAGACCCTTGTAGACCTGGGATATACAGACGTTGTTCTCACTCTTGAGAAAAAGTAGAAAGCGCAGCCATTACTTGAAAGTCGACCAGGCGCATCCAGTATTTCGTCACGCGCTTCGAGCCCACAAAATGCAAAGCCATGCGTAGGACGTGGTCTTTGACCACACCTCGAAAAATTCAAAGATTAACGCTACATGTTGTGAAACGTTTTACTTACCTTGAGGTTTCATCAGTTCTGACGGTAATGTGACAGACGAAGTGAACCTACGAATCTTGAGGCCCGCAATTGCTCTTACCAATTCGTGCCACTTATGGCACCAAGAAAGCGTTTCTCTGGGTCTAAAAGGATGTGTTTGTCAGACTAGAGTTCGGGTTATATTGTTGTACGGCTATGGGACTTGGTCATTTTAGGTACATCTTCAGGTCTTTGACCACCTGTGTCTCAGAAGTATAACTGAGATCGGCTGGAATCAGCGAACTCGCGGTGAGGTGGTCAGCAGATGGGTCTTAGTGAAGCAGGGTGTACTTCCAGCAATGCGGGATAAGTTGGCCGAGCCCTCTATTGCGCATGAAGAGTTACCGGCTGCTGAGAAGAGCACTACTTTCCCCGCCTCCATCTCTTCAGCTTTCCGGATCCACCAAGGTTCTCGATCTACACGGATGCTGTCCCTCACCCAAAATTCTGACAGTTCATCTTGTGACATTTTACTCTCAACCATGAGGAATAGACGCCCTAGCTTCGAGTTCGAGTCAGCGCCAAGATCTAGATTGCTACACCGTTCCACAAACTGTAAACTCAGCACCTAACATGGTTGCAGAATGCCTCCCAGTAAGAGTCAACATCAGAGGACGTGTTGTCCAAAGGGTTTTTAGCGGGTGGATGTGGTAGGTTTGGTTCGCCTGAGGATTGGAGAGTCCCTCAATGGTTAGGCGAGGTGTGCGCACCTTACGAGTCCCTGGAAAGTGCAGCGAGAAGCAGCAACGAAGAAGCGCGCAGTTCGAATTCACGGAATTGTTCCATGACACGCGACAATAAGTAACTGACCCATCACACGTATAGTTAACGGCGATGTGGTCTATGTTTTCGATGTAAGCTTCAGTGCGGGGGCACCAGTGGCCAGCGGACTCCGGTCGTTTCGGAAGTTTCTACTGCACACAAGTAGTCTGTGGTCAGCACATAACAGCGGGCGTTCGCCGTTGCCTGTGCACCTCGATTGCAGTGCAACAACATCAGTGTGCACTTTTACGGAATGTCGCCCAGCCATAGTGCCTTTTCGGTGCTCAGCTGCCATGCTAACTGGCTACACGAGAGCCTTGACAGGAGCAGTCAGCATGCAGATTCCGAATTCGAACCACGGACCTTCCGGTCAGTAAGCTCGCCCCTTAGTCACTGAGTCATCTCTACAGCCATGATGCGGCTATCTCTGGTGATACTGGTGAGCCATATGAATCAATGGCACTCTCTTAAGATGGGAATATTCACCGATGGGTGCCACTGGCTTTCAGTTCGGGACCATCTCCGCTCTATCATATATGCAACTGATGTGTGTGGACCTACGGAGTTCAACTGCTCCGGGTATACTTATGATTAAACGATATGGCTGACCACACCGCATGACAACTATGTAGCAGCACTGCAGAGAGGTGGGTACTTGGTTTCACAGTTAGCTTCGTCCAACCTATACACACTTAAGGAAGTGCGAATTTGTGGTCCACACAACCTATTTCAGTTCGGAATCCTTCTCGCTGTTCACGGGTTACGTCTTCACGTACCTTCGTAAAATAACGTATTAGGGATAGCTAGAATTTCCTTCAGCGCCTATCTGAAGGGTGAAACGTCGCATGTCCCACGAGGCTTCTTCCAAACATCATTTGAGAACGAGGAAATACTTCCACCACTCTACTTTGATAGCTGTGAACTGCTAGAAAATCTTCAAAGGGAATATGTTCCCTGAACACCCTCATGTACCACTTTATCTGAATGACGTGGGTCTTAGCTCATCCGCTCACGGGCCTTTTTAAAGCTCAAGATCTCGGGTCAGTCAGGATGCACTGGATGTAGATGGCGGACATGTTATGCGTGACGATTGAGAGCCAGTTTTCGATGGGCTAGGCCGATCGAACTGGTCTTGACAGTACTCCACGTAATTTTGGAGGCTCCTCTAGCCATTTGCGTTCCTCGTATTCTTTGCCTAGGATGTAACCAAGACACTTAATTTTTCAGCCTGTTAATGAAGTGGTTTTCTGCAGGCATCCATTTCAAAGGCTCTTTTGAACCACCAAGCCTGTGAACCTTTCCTGCTTGGTGTCCTAAACCCCGGACACTACCGCATTAACCGCCTAAACATGTATTTTCTTTCATTTCAGATCTGAATTCATTTGTTTTATCCAAGGCTATTGGTCTTTGGTGGACCTATATACTCAGAATTTTTGAAATGTCAGGATCATTTGGTCTCGCGGCTGCTCGACGACGGGCTGCTTTGTTCGGCATGGGTTCGATGCACTCCAGGGGTATGGTGATTTTAGCCGGCAACTCACATCCTGAATTGGTCAGTTGTGTCTGCCGTCACCTGGACGCACAACCGGCAAAATGCTCCGTCTACTTTCGCCCTAGTCGAGAGACGATGGTGGACTTGGGTGAAACTGTTCGAGGTATTCCCCGCCTCTGTTCACGTTCCAATGCTTTCAGGTAGAGATGTGTACATCATTCAGTCGGGCACCAGAGATGTAAATAATGATATTATGGAACTGTTGATTCTTGCTTACGCTGCCAAATCTGCATGTGCACGGAAAGTCGTCGCTGTGGTCCCCTATTTACCCTATTGCAAGCAGAGTAAACGACGAAAGCGGGGCCCAATCACCAGCAAACTTTTGGCCAAAATGTTATGCGCTTCTGGGATAGATCATGTGATCACTTTGGACTTGCATTCGAAGGAAATTCAGGTGAGCCACTAGCAGGTTCAAAACGCTCCATTTTGGAACCGAAACTCCGTCGATCTTCGTCCGGTAAAGCTTTCTGAATGGCCGACTTCTCGATGAGGCAAGATGGCCCAATTGGTTAGAGCGCCAATTTACTGACCGAGTGGTCCATGGTTCGAACCCGACCTCCGCCTCTCGACTTCCCCTGTCTAGGCTTGGGCGACCTGGCAGTATCCCAGCCCTCGGTGCAACATTGGTCGGCATGGCAGTTAGGTGTCGAAAGGGTGCTATAGCTGAACGACTTCTCGGTTCCTATCCCGACTACCTCTTTTAGACACAACGGAAAACCTCCGATGATTTTCGATTTTTGAAACCAGTTTGTCGACTTCTTAGGTTCGTACACTTCGATACATTCCAATATGAACTAGTACTGGTCCTACCAAGTACCGTGAGACAAATACCGGCCGGAAAATAAACCATGCGCTCACATTGGGGCCAATACTTCTCATATCCGGCCATTGTGTGGGTCGGTCTATTTTGCTACCACACAGTCGTGTCATGTTACTAATCAGCATGCTGCATAAAACACGTTCAAGCACTTGTAGTTCCACAGAAACTATGGTAGTATGCTGAAGGTGGGGCCTTTTTCACGAATAGGGATTTTTGGACCCGTGTTAATGTTTTCCACAGACACTTATTTACCGATGGCAGAGAAAGTTGTGTAGTGATTGGTCCTACCAACGTGAGACAAATACCGGCCGGAAAATAAACCATGCGCTCACATTGGGGCCAATACTTCTCATATCCGGCCATTGTGTGGGTCGGTCTATTTTGCTACCACACAGTCGTGTCATGTTACTAATCAGCATGCTGCATAAAACACGTTCAAGCACTTGTAGTTCCAAAGAAACTATGGTAGTATGCTGAAGGTGGGGCCTTTTTCACGAATAGGGATTTTTGGACCCGTGTTAATGTTTTCCACAGACACTTATTTACCGATGGCAGAGAAAGTTGTGTAGTGATTGATGTACTCATCATCTTTAGATGCACACAGAATGTACAAAACTTGTCAGTGTCGGTGTCTCCGAAGCATTGGCCTGATCTGGTGGGAACATCGGATTAGTAATGCTGAAGTATACCAGACGGGTTTCGGAAAACCGAACTCTCCCACGATGTATGAGTTATCACGCTCCTTAGGTTGCGCTATTTAGGACATGTACTATGCATTCCAGAAGGCCATTACTGGCAGAGCTTTTTTTCGCCCAGCCCTAAAGCAATACTGCTGTTGTCGGATGGCGTCACCGAATTAGGATCTTATACTCTGATGCACATCATATGTGCGACTTTCATTTCTACCCTTAGTCGAACCATTCGTATTTAACTTTGGAGTACTTTGAGTAAAATGCTTAGCATGAAACCAAAATACACGTATTTGGTGGAGAATGTTCATGAGGCTTATTCAAGGCTTATTTGAAGAAATTCTTGACAGTAATAGAGATATTTTGAGTGGCCGAACAAAAAAAACGAAGCCGATATTGCATTTCTCAATTCATCTAACGGGTGTTGATTTCAGTAAGTTGAAACCGACCGGGTCTCTTGCCCACAGTAACTAACAAAAGCTGTTAGGCTTACTAATATATAGAGATTCTACAGATTGGGCTTTTGTCTCCCTTGAAGCTCGGCCAACATTGTAACGTAGTCAGTTGACGTGATTAAACTCTGGTGTCAAAGGCGAAGCCATGCGCAGCCATAAGCTTTACGGAACGATGGGCCATCGTATATATTGTTGATCTTTTGATCAGTTTAAATCAAAAGCCAATAAACGCACCCAACGCATTGCCAACAACTCTACTTTGTGTGACTACAGTGTTTAAAAACTGTGATTGTCCGATGGTCGTTTCTATGATGAACTAAGTGTTACATCAAAGTTGATTTACAGGTACATTTGTTCTGTTCTGAAGATGCCACCCTCAGAAGAGACCACAGCATGCACCTCACACTCAACTTCGGTGCGCACCGTTCGTTTCTTATGCGCAGGCTTGTAAAGAGAATCGGTATAACTGCAACATCTGTTCGGTTTAGCCTCCCATGCAACAGTGAAATCCGGACAAGCACTTGTATCAGCTTTATACTACATGGCCAACACTAAGCGTGCGATTCTCGCTTGGTTACATGAAAGCCTTTAGAACGAGCCGAGGCCAGTGCGTGACAACACGGCATAGTTAAGGATGATGTGCAGCCTGGAGACTAATGACGACTACTAATGAGCATGAGTAAAAAGTAGCGGAATGGCTGCCGTTGCACTTCAGTCGGTAGATTTCCGGCCTACTCCGCGACAAAAAAGACGATATTGCAACAGCAAATCAACAGAAACTTACAAGAGTTCTGAAGACAGTAAATCATGTGGGCTTGTGGAACTCGAGGTGCATTTACTGGGAGACTTCACGAACCCAGTGTTTGAAGTGTTTTGTGTCCCGCGCATCGATTGCCTGGATATATTTGCGGTCATATTCACTGCTCCAACCCGTTTTTATATCCACAGAAAGAAGAACCTTTTTCCGACAGATATCCGTATGTTACGCTCACAAAAGGGCTTGCTACTTGAGAAAATCCATGAGACTCCTCTTTTCGACTGATGTGACCGCTCAGTAGTACTGTTGCCTTCCATCTTCATAGCTCGAGGTAGCTCAGTAGTCAAGGTGCGAAATTACTGGCCAGAAGGTCCGTGGTTCGAGCCCAGCCTCCGCATCTCGACTGATTCTGTCTAGGCTTGGACAACCTGGCAGCATCTCAGTCATCGTGCTTGTTTCGGGTAGCATGGCAACCTGATACCTAAAAGGTATTGTAGCTGAATGATTATTTTCATTATTTCAGTTTCATCTTTGGGTGTGTTGTCTCGAAATTAGAGATCGACAGAGTGGCCAATATGGTTGGGCCGCATCATTGCACTTGAATCGTTCAGACATTGTTGAGTGTTAGTTAGTCGCTCAGTCCAGGGAGACCAGATGAATGGTTAACACGACGACCTAAGATAAACCAAGCTTTTTGGAGTGTTGAAATTCCACTGGAGACAGTTTTAAACTACGCTGCTATCTTCATTCAGCTATAGTCAGTCCAACAGCGTATCAAAATTTTTAACTTTGGGTTAGATGTTGGTGCTACTGGTCTCTTTCAGGCTTTTTCAAGTTGGATGATTCTAGGAATTAAATTGAGTTGCTCAGTCAGCTTCCATCTACCCTTTTGGGATAGTACGTATTGCGGTTTTTCATCATGAAGTCACCATTCCTAGTGTAGGAGTCTACCCATTTTTTAAGCCTTGCGTGTAAGTTGCTCAATCAGCTTCCATCTACCCTTTTGAGATAGTACGTATTGCGGGTTTTCATCATGAAGTCACCATTCCTAGTGGAGGAGTCTACCCATTTTTTAAGCCTTGCGTTGGCATTCTAAATGAATCCTTGCCTCCTCTGGATGCACGACGTGACTCCCAAACTTTTCTGCATTCTTTTCAGTTCTAGTTACACCCGCACACTGCAGGTTGTGGATAGGCTTTTTCTTGCTGTTTCCTTCGCACCCTCCTGATATCTCATGCCTCTTTCTCTCTGTTAGGGATTTTTCGACGTACCGACGGATAATCTGCGCGCTTCCCCGTTCCTCATCAAATACATAGAGACCTATGTGTTAGACTATCGGAACGCAGTGATCGTCGCAAGGCATCCGGGTGTGGTCCCACGGGCCACCAGCTATGCGGAAAGACTACGTTTGCCGCTTGTGGTGATCCACGGTGAAGAGCGAGATGAATCTGAGCGTAACGACGGTCGCAACTCACCCCCACTGGAAAGTCTTCAATCGGAAAGGAAGTAAGAGTCAGATGAGTTCTGTTTTTCCCGACCCATTATTATTATCCGAGTTCATTTTATCCTCCTTATATTCCTCCTTATTTGCAGACCTGTGGAACACACAGGAATTGAAATTCTCCCCTTCATGGTCTCGAAAGCCAAACCGCCACCGACTCTCGTAGGTGATGTGAATGGACGTATAGCTATCATTGTGGATGATATCATTGATGATGTGGAGCAGTTTGTAAGAGCTGCGGACCTATTACACGATTGGGGAGCGTATAAGGCAAGTCTTTCTCTCCTGGCCTCATTTGATCGTATCCCTTTGTCACTTTTCACATGAAAGCTCTGGTTGATGAGTCTTTTTTCATTAGTACTCACGTAAACAGTTGGATTGCCAGATTTTGGTCCGATGTCATTATTCACTACTCTCCATCTAGTGTAAAAGGTGCTGTCGTCACTTGACGGTAGCCAAATCGGCAGCTTTCAGTGTGCCATCGGTCTCCAGCAACCTCGATTGGGTTGACAGGACACTGAAATGCACCCTGTAGATGGCTCAGCTGAATGCTTCGTTATCCTTCCAATGGCTAAAAACTCGGAGTTTCGTGACCAAGCGCATGTAAACTATCTAGTAGTGGCTGCATTGTCGATACTGACTTGGCGAGGGAAACGAATATTTGGGTATATCGGAAAATAAGCGAACGCCTAGGGAACCCTCAGTGGTGTTTCCTGTTTGATACGATGATCAACCTTTGAGGAGCTGACCGGAAGGTGCGTGATTGGAACCCAACCCCTACCTCTCGATTTCTCCTGTCTACGCTCGGGCAACCTGACAGTATCCCAGCCCTCGTACTTCCTTCGGGTAGCATGGTAGTTAGGTACTGAAAGGGTGTTACAGCTGAGCGAGTTCCATGAGAGACCAACTACTCTCTTCTCTTGTGGTGTCTTCTCATCATGGTAATGATCTGTGTCGTCCAAGCAATGATTGTAGTGGTGGTCAGCTCCAACGTGCCTCACTGCAACAGACCCTCACTAGATGATAGACTAGTCTCACAGGGAGTTTCGTGATGGTTCCTTACAGGAATCTCCTCAACTTTTCTTCGCCATTGTTTGAGTCTGAAATGGTAGCTTTTGTGTACCCCGGTGCAAAATAACTGGCTTCCACAGCTACCGGTAACCACCTGAGGCTCAGCATGCATTGCTAACCGGTGCAAAGCGACTGAACCGTGTTGCAATGTGACGGTGTGTGACCCAGTGAGCTTTATTGGGGGGTTTCACTTTGACACCCGCAGAGTTTCTGACACCAGGTTGGTCACAGGAGAGAGCTTTGAGAAGCACGGCCTGCTTATCCTCCAGGTTGGGGATTTGGACCAATACGAAGACTTGTTCCTTGATAAACCTGTACTACTGTAATAGTATACTTGCACCCACCCGCTACCTTGCTGTCAGGCTTTTGAGCGATAGGCTTTGGTAAAGAACCCTAGTCCTCCTCCTGTCTAGGTGTGGGCGCCGTGATAGGATCCCAGCCAGCGCATTGGGTCTTCTCTGTAGACGGTAATTCGGTATAGCACGTGGCCCAGTCATCTTGGCTCGCTGTGCTGGATTCATTCCATGGGTGAAATACCTTTACTTCATCGAAGGCCTGTTTCCTTACCACCTCACCGTGAACTCACTAATACCATCCATCTTCAGCAATAGTTCTGATAGATCGGCGTTCAATGAAGTAAACGTGCCTCGTATCATTCACTCAGATTGGCCAAGTCTGGAAGCCGTATAACAATATAGAGCGCACTGTAATTTGACACACGCGTCCTTTGAGATCCAGTGATATGTCTTTTTGATGCCACATGCCACAAATTGTCAAGCGCAAATCTGACCTTTATGAGTTGACCTCACCCATCACACTGCCATCGAAACTAATACAACTCCGGAGATACTGTAACGTTATACAACTTCCAATGTCTCTTCACCACCTAATCAGTGACGAAATTCAACAGGAAAGGAGAGATTGGGTATCTTTATCGAACAGCACTGCTCCTCACACGCTCTCACAAGTATACGATTACAAGACGTGTATGATATTCATTTCCGAGACATACCCTGTTGCACGAGTGTGTTGAGGAGAGCCATATGATCGGCAGAATCGAACCCACTCTTGGAGTCAAGGAATACTATGACTGCAGGACACCCGTAGGTTTGTGGTTGCTCTAAAACTTGAAATTCGAAAGTGTGGTCCATGCATCATCCTTGAAGAAAATTTGCATGCTGTTCTTGAGTCACGTATTCACGTGCTCTCGTCCCAGGTTTTTGGGACGGTATCTTTTAGCCTAGGAGAAACAGATAGGTTACCGGCACCGACCGAAAGTTTCGCCCCCATCCTTAAATACAGCAGTTGGGAGTTCATCAGGACCGGCAGCTTGAGGTGAAAAGGCAGCGTATTTCCGAAACCGTCGTAGGTTTCGCGTTCAGGAATGTTCTGCAGATCTTGAATCCGACTGTGCAATTGTAAGTGGCTGGTTGAGTTATTGTTGAAAATCTTCGACCTACCGATTCAAGCGTTTTTTTACATGTGAACAAATCGTTTCTAAAATTAATTGAGTCGCTCACTGGAGGTCGTTTTGAACCTTTATGTACTTCGTTTGGAATAGTCTCCGCACATTCCTAAACTTCCTCGCTTCCTCCACCTTTGCGTTCTGGGCCCACCATGCTTCTTGGTTCACGCAGATGTCGGACGATTTGTCGAGTTGTATCGTGCTCTCAACCAGGAGTACTACATATCTGAGCTTCGAGCGAGTTTATATTTTTGATCCAATTACATCACTCCAGTCGAGTTGATTGCGCTGTTTCACAGGCAATGAAACGTGTACTTTCCAAGGTTGAGGGTAGTACTTTCCGGTAAGAGTCGGTATCGAAAGGTGAACCCTCCGGAAGAAGTTTGCCCAATCTTCAGGTCCGGTATCTTCTCAATGACAGGCGAGGTGTACTCATCTTGCACGTCCCTCGCAAAGTTCAAAGGACATCAACAACAGTCGAGCGTGTGATCGGGAATCCAAATGATGCTCCTTCCAGTTCGTCAGAGTTCTTGATACGTAGCTCGTACATGATTTGAACTGACGATGTTATCGGTTTCAGGTTGTTCGGTTGTGCTCTGCTATTCTTTCCTTCACCACACCGCGATTAAGCTGCGCTCCATTCGAGCAGCCCCTATATTCCGGGAATCCCCCCTTGAAGACCAACAACCTGTTGCAGTTGACTCAGTTAGCCCTCACGAAGATAATTATAACTTTCGCAGATGAATGAACGGACCCATTCCACAGTATTATTTAGCCACTGAGGTTTTAATCTTCTGGCCCGCTTTGAGGCCGGCACACGACTCTACGGCTATTGTTCCTCTTGTCTGCTGGTCTATCTACATAGTTCATCCGAATATCACTGGAATGTGTTATGTTCGTAAAAGGATAGCGTTCATTTGCTCTGTGTTTTTGTCGGTTCTTGTATGGCACTCGGTTCCTTTGGCGCAACGAGCCAACTCTCCAAGGTCAAAGGGTGGCACGCTCACCTATTGGGCAATTCCGTAGTGAGTTGGGCTACTTTTGCAACATAGTGGCTTGGGCTGTCCAAGGTCAGTCACTACGGAATATTTTCCGTCTGACTTTGTGCGTTGTCCTCGATTAATTGCTTGTTTATTGATTTTTTAGGTCTTTGTATTCGCTACTCACGGTCTACTCAGTGCCGATGCGCCTCAACAACTGGAAGAGAGCCGGATCGACGAAGTGGTTGTCACCAACACTGTACCTCACGAAGTGCAAAAGATGCAGTGCCACAAGATCCGCACGGTGGACATTAGTGTCCTCTTGGCCGAAGCCATCCGCCGCATTCACAACGACGAATCCATGTCATATCTGTTCACCAATGTGCCACAAGACGACTGATTCAGTCCCACATGCGCCGTCGACATTTGTTTGGTTTACCCAATGGCTTTGACAAAGATTTCAGTTCCTGGCTTTTCGATCAACTCTTCCATGCCTGTGTTCCACATTTGGTGCATGGCTCGAAAATTGAACCACTGATTAACTGGCTATTTTTGGATACTATCCACATTCAGGCCAACCCGCAATCTTATGTGTGCTTTAGAGTCCACATTAACAGACAGTCGTTTTGGATAATGCTAGTCTGGATTTCAACGACGCCCTTTTTTATAGCTAACATACTTTGAATATGCACAACCCACATCCCGCACCTTGTCCTTGGATCACATACGCATGATTGTTTCAATTAAAACGAATTGGCTCGAGAAAAATCTGGAAATTCCCAGATGATCCGGACATGGTTATGATAATGGTCGTTGGTTTGTTCACTGAGCTGGCGATTTGATTGCAACCGTTTCATCATCAATCGAGGTGACGTCATCAGTGCATTGTTGGGGAGCGTAGTGGTGCGAAGTGGTGGGTTAGTGATAAGCTTTATTCGGACCCGAGAACATTTGTTTCTTCCATGTGAGGATTCATCATCATCGCGCATCTCATGAATCTCCAGAATGATTCTTACCTGCGAATTGCCGAATTGTACGCCATACTGTTCAGCAACGAGTGGCCGATTGGCAGTGATTAACGCTTGGTTGTTGGTCTGTTCGCCGAGCTTGGCAGTTGGATTGCAAACGTTTGATCACCGATCAAGGTGACATCGTCAGTGCAGGGTTGAGTACAACCCTGCACCGAGCTACCTACATTACACAACACTGCTAAGTGATTAACGCTCATCTAAACTGAATATAGCACCACCACAATCAATGGTGCCGTTCACGTCATGTGATCCTGCGTTGACTAGTTCTGTGGGTTCTCAAACGGATGGCCTTTGCGACTTGTTATTTTTTCTTTTCCGAGTGATTTGCTTACACAATGAGGCCTCGTTCCATTAATGACTGTTTGTGGAATGTTCTGTTGCGGGACGTTCCGATTCTGGGGGTCCGACCGAATCCCTGGTTTTAATCATGTACCTGAATGTGCTTTGAATTGAATGATTAGGTTTTAGAGGAAATTATCTAAGTGCGAGTTATTTGCGCCACTGGTAAGTAGTTCGTGGCCGATCGGTTAACTATTCAAACTACTAGCCCATTCGAAACTGTCTGGAGTTAAGTGAGGTGTTGTTAGGCTGGAATCCAGACGGATCCCGCTATAACGCACGTCTTCAGGCGCTGCTACGGCCGATAAGCTTAGCCCGCACGAGATTGGCCAAGAATTCGGGACGCTTGCCGGTCCGGCATCAAGACGAGATTTGATTGGTGGGGAATCTGGACCCAACAGCCAATCATGATCCAGTATTGGCCAAATACCGGTTGCCAATGGCGCATCCAGAACGCGCCAGAAATTCCAGAAAGTTATAACCGCCTACGCTACATATACGAAGCGCTGTACAACTGTTCCTGACTTCGTTTCGGGCATTAATAGACCTTGTGCACCTTTGGCGATTGTTTTGACGTGAACGCTAGCTTGGGAGGCTCAAACCGAAAACTAAGCTGAGGAAAATACGTTACTACAGATGTGCGCTGCTGACGATTCCAAATAAGGATGGAACGTTTGTACAGTGCTCCTCGTCTTTTAAGCATAGGTTGGCTTCACCTACAGGACAAAGTCTCCATTAAAAATTATTTCGTTTGCTCACTTTCGAAAGGGACATCTGCCTACCTAACGCTATGGTTCAAGTTTTTTTTTTGAGAAATATGATTAATGTAAAGGGATTCTCTGAACCTTTTCTTTTTTCGGAAATCTACTCTTTTTCTCGTTACCTAATGTTTCATTTTTCGGGCTGGTGATTGGTCGACCGGAGATTTATCCTGCACATCATCTGCGGCATACTGTCACTCATAACTTCCTTGGCACTTCCTAGCATGTTGGTAATGTGGTGAAATATTGGTAGCTCGAATGAGTTTCTTGGTTGTTGATCAGGTGAACAGATCAACAGCTACCTGATCGACAACCGATAAACTAGCATGTTGCTCAACTGAACCGTTTCTAGTAGAATGTAATTCAGCAGCAGAGAGATTGACTTTCATCCTGTTATCCTGGGGTGCCCTCTACCTTCGGGATCTCGAACCAGATGATACAAGTCCGAAGTGCCTTGTCCCAAATGGGTTTCCAGACTAATCCGACTGTTTATTGTAAATTCGTAACGGACTTGATAATCGATCTGACGGCGGAGTGATAAGCATATTCAAGCCAGAGGTACCCTCAGTAAATCGTTACGGAATTGGGATCGAATATTCCATGACTATCCATAGCCACACCACTCTCGTCTGATCGGCCGTGTTCCTGTTCTGGCGTAATTATTTCGGTGAGTCCACACCAAAGGGAGGAAGCACTGGACTCGAGTTTCGCTCTCAGCAGTGCATATCCAATGGCCGTGCCGGGATTTGAACCCCGGACATCTGACATGCGAGGCGAGCGTGTAACCACTACTCCACCAACGCACGTTGGACACATCTGAATTATCACGTCTGAACAGTTGAACGTGTTCACACTTGAGCGATGTGATTGGTGTGCCCGACTCATCGAACGACGACCCAGTAACTGTCCTGGTTGTGACGATCGATTGACCCGCCATTCAGGGCTTCCCAGTTAGTTAGTGTGGCACACGCTTGAAACCCACTGGGCAGGTTTTTGGTTGCAATTTTGGGGTTTTGCGGGATAGGTAGGGTCGTCGTTCGATGAGTCGGGCACACCAATCACATCGCTCAACTGTGACTTCAGACGTGCTAATTCAGATGCCCAACGGGCGTTGGTGGAGTAGTGGTTACACGCTCGCGTCGCATGTCAGATGTCCGGGGTTCAAATCCCGGCGCGGCCATTGGATATGCACTGCTGGTGAGCTCTAACAAGAGCGAAACTCGAGTCCAGTGCTTCCCTTTGGTGTGGACTCACCGGAATAATTATGCCAGAACAGGAACACGGCCGTTCAAACGAGAGTGGTGTGGCTATGAACAAACACCTATCCCGCAAAACTCCAAGATTCCAGGAATAACTGAACACTAAACTGCTGACCAGAGTGTCCGTGATTCTAACCCAACTCTAGCCTCTCGCTTGCATCTAGTCAGGCTTGGGCAGCCCTGGGGCCACCTTTAACTGTGTGGTATTTATCCATGCATGAATTGTTACTTTTAACATTGTTTTACGCTATGAATATTGCTCAGGGGTCCACCCACAGTGCTACAAAATGTACCTATGATTTTGCATCTAACCAACGTAAGAGTACGGAACTGCTGCAGACGTTGACTCAATAGGTTAGCGATCTCACCGGTGAGTGAAGTCAACCCGTGCTGAAGAAGCGGGAAGCACCGTACGGTTGTCATATCCCTGTTAGTGTTAGAAGAACGGGCAGTCTGCATGACGATGCCATTTCGAACTTATCAACCTAAGATCTCACAGAATAAGTAGCAAATAAGGGGACGCGCGGTTCATCTTTAGAAATTCACGATTCCAATTCTAGTGGACAGGTACAGAATACAACCGGGTTTCGTGGAACGGGACTGACAATGTATGGTGAACGAGGACAAGAGACTGCTTGCTTGTATTTGGTAGTTGAAAACTGTTACAGCTCACTCAGAGGGTTGTTCACTCGAGTCTTGTGAGGTGCGTGTTTCACGACTCCCCAGGTGCAAGGTAGATTTCAAACTCAAAATCGTGAGTGGCTTTGTCTAGGTGTCGCTCGTATCATTGAGCAGCCGGGTGTCAAAATAGTTCTATATGCGTTTTAGGGCAAGCGCTTTAGTCGCTTGTCCTGGCTACAACTTGCTTGAAATCTTGAAACGGATATCACTCATTTATGTCAGTCTTTATTTTGATTGGCATAAGTGCAACTCTTCAACAACCTCCAAGCCAACAATTTCAAGGCCCTGGGCGTTTTCTTGTGTTTTTGCAAAGGATGTTGATCTTTGTGACAGTAAGAAGTCCATGCGGAACGCTCGCTTTCTAAATATGTCCGATGCGACGTAATTTGGGCAGGGCTATCTAATTTCCGATCCGCATCCACATTCCCAGTGAATGTGGCCGGAAGTAGACAGATTCCATTGGAAATCAAGCGCAGAATTTCCAACGATGAGTTCTTGGCCATCTGGCCTAAAATCATCAATAAGTGAAAAGTTGCCGCTAGCTGGCGGTCGCAGACATGACATCACATGTGGTCGTCAAACGTGTGATAGCCTCAAGCTACTGTACCGCCGTGGCTTAAGTCATTTGCCGTTTTGATTTCAAACTAATTAGTTCGGTCAATGAGGGTCAATAAAAAAGTAGCCATTCAGGCTCTCTCACAATCTACTTCGTGTCCTGTTACGTAACAAATGTTTGGCTGATTTAGACCGAAAATGGGCTAAATACTGATAAAAGCTAAAGGCGATTCTTCACTAGATAAAACCTTTTAAAAATACGAAGGAAACAAGTCCTGCACGTGAAAAAATTGAAAAATCTCGAGCTTTTGGTTTCAATACAGCTTGCGTTCACCAATTTTTGGCAGTCGGCCAAGTCGGTTGCCATGGGATTGCCGACGAGTAAAACTCAACAACAGTGTGGTCACATAGAACTTGGTTACATGAACTAGGTTCATGTCATGTAGCTGCCTAGATGTATCAGCTATATTTAAAAAAATACGAAGTTTCATCCTCTATTTTGATTGAGTGAGAAAGTCTATAAAAAACCGAATTCAAGGTGCTATAACGGTTATGCCTCTGATGCTAAATTTAATTGATCCATCGTATATAATTTCTTTGAGCTGCTGCAGTTTTTGGCAGTGCTGGTCTGTGCTGGACATCCTTCCTTCCGAACCATGACCGAAGTCGTTCGACAGAGAGTCTTGCAGGTCATACTCGCCTGAAACAGCATCAGGGTGTGAGCAATTCGGGTTGGCTGTCGGGTGATCACCATTAACAAATTCTCATTGAATGCCATTCCCGTGATCCTGCTCAACCGAAGGGGGAGAGATGGCTCAAGTGGTTAGAGCGCGAATTCATTGACCGGAAGGTCCGTGGTTTGAACCCGACCTCTGCCTCTCGACTCCCTCTGTCTAGACTTGGGCGACCTGGCAGTATCTCAACCCTCTTGCAATCTTCGAGTGGCATGGCAGTTAAGCACCGAAAGGGTGCTACAGTTGAACAATTTCAACTGAAGGTGATATTAGGACTGACCAATATGAAGGAATTGACGTACTTACCACTGATGGAAAGACCTAGAGATGATCAACAAAGTAGCTTGAAACAGAACGACTTGATGAATGGAAAATAGCTGAAGAATTTTATCGGGAGTAACTAGAACTTTCGGTAGTGGGTGAATGTCGCCGCCTGCATGATATCCCATGTTTATGGTTGAAGGAACGTTCTACGTATGAGGCCGGTTGAGCAGAGGATACCTGGATGCAGAATCCCCGTTTGGAAAAGTCCACTTTCATTCGGACTTCACTGATGGTCCTTAGTATACATAGATATAATTGTAAGTGGATTCAGCATTTCTAAGATCCACATTAATCTCGTTTGAACAGTTGTCCCATTCTGAACCAATTCTTCTGGTGATCCATCGTCAAAGAGGGGAGCACTGGACTCGAGTTTCGCTCTTAGTAGAGCTTATCATTAGTGCAGATCTTTGGTCTCAACGGGTTTCGAACTCCAGTTGTTGGAATTACGAGGCGAGCGCGTCAACACTACTTCACCAGCGCACGCTGGACGAACATGATTCTCTACGTGCGAACAGGCGACTCTTCGCGCTGGTGCGATGCGATTATTCTGCCTGATGCCTCGAATGAAGACCCAGTGTAACGGTGAATACTACTTATGGGACACGCGAGTAGTATGTCTTCCCGTAAATCCGCTTCACGTCTCTTGAAAAGTGAGATCTATTACGAAATTTGTGGAGTCACTTGTTAGCATTCGCTTGCATTTTAGTAACAGTCAATGAATATCCAGGAAAGTTCACGAAGACGCGTTCAAGAAGATGGATATTCAGTTTTGTAAACAAGATGCATATGAGAGTTTTGCTCCCCTGTCCAATAGTCTGTAACTGTGAGAGTTTTGCTTCCCTGTCCAATAATTTGTAACTGTTTTGTTGGCGTTTTCTAATTAGTAACTCCGCAACGAAGGCTTTCCTCATTTCACCAGTAACCATCCTGATCGCGTCGCTCGGTTGAATCATCTGTCATGGCTTCCCGGTCAGTGAGCGTCATCAGTGACTGAAACTCGCAGAACTTTCACATTCGGCCAATTGATAGCTCACACCGATTACCTTTGGCTATCTTCTCCGAGTAACTCGCCAGCTATCCCACATGCGATGAATATTTTTCAACGATGTTTTCTCTAACTTGTAAAAGAGAACCTTTTTAGGCTGGGTATGGGAGTACTATGTATCCTGTCAGGCACTGTTTTTGGAAACTTTTTATCATGTTCCTTGTGGTCCGCTGGACGTAAAATTCACAGATCAGTGCTGTCGATCCCAGCGTGAAATACCCATTCACCCACATACTACTGCTGCACTCCTCAGTAGTCGAGTAAATATGAAAGTAGTAATATTGACCGACATGGACGGTGAACGCCGGACGTTCATGCAAAGTACACTTCATACGTCCATGGGTGAGGTTGATGACGTTAGTAACTCCGCAACGAAGGCGTTCTTCATTTCACCAGTAACCATCCTGATCGCGTCTCTCGGTTGAATCATCTGTCATGGCTTCCCGGTCAGTGAGCGTCATCAGTGACTGAAACTCGCAGAACTTTCACATTCGGCCAATTGATAGCTCACACCGATTACCTTTGGCTATCTTCGCCGAGTAACTCGCCAGCTATCCCACATGCGATGAATATTTTTCAACTCTGTTTTCTCTAACCCGTAAAAGGGAACCATTTTAGGCCGGGTATTGGAGAACTGTATATCCTGTCAGGCACCGTTTTTGGAAATTTTTATCACGTCCCTTGTGGTCCGCTGGACGTCAACTTCACAGATCAGTGCTGTCGATCCCAGCGTGAAATACCCATTCACCCATGAACTACTGCTGCACTCCTCAGTAGTCGAGTTAATATGTAAGTAATAATATCGACAAACATGGACGGTGAACGCCGGACGTTCATGCAAAGTACATTTCACACGTCCATAGGTTGATGCCGTTTCGTGGTTGTCAAGACCTAAGCATGGTCCAGATATAGTCCTTACCAACGGAAACATATCACCGACGACACCGATAAAGTCGAAGGTGCAATGACCACTTCACAACTGGAACCTTAGTGTCACGCAGCGCGGTTGAATTTTTTCAGGAATGAATGGATTACCTCTAATTCGAGACACTTAAGTGAACTTTATCAGCGCACGCAACGTAGCTCTGTTTTGGATACGGTGCCGCTCAAAACCAATGTTTATGTAAAACACA
>NW_008752050.1:212027-235271 GCF_000715545.1 Opisthorchis viverrini | reverse complement strand
TTTCGCCCCTCTTGGGGCTCATCAATTGGGTGCAGTCCCTGAGTTTCCGTCAACCCTATTTTCTACTTGAAACCAAATTGCACAAAATTAGCGAATATACACTCATTTGCAAACTAATCTGGTTGTTCGAGAGACTCATCTGGAACCCAGCTGAATCTCCTGTTAGTGATGTTTCCAGTCGAGGACGAATTTTCAGCGACCTTACGAGTAGTGCATGACAAAATATAAAAGTGACGTTCATTATTTATGGCACATATCTTCTGCACACATGGTTATATAAGTTTGACTTTGAGTTCGGTTCATGGCGTTCAAACGTGTGCTAAGTAAACCAGGGGATTTCAGCTACTGTTCTCGAGGTTTCCAGAGCTTTGGGATCATTGACAAAACGTGAACGGTGACAATAATTGTAGTATAACTGCGGCTGGAATTCTACCTGTGCGCTCCAAACTGCGGAATTGCATTCCTTGTAAACGAATAAAAGGAGCATTTGGTATACTGATGAATTACTCTTCCGTAGGGCATCTTCCTGAAGGATGTGGAAAGTTCTTCCTCCTAGGAAGGACACTGCTCCCCTATAAGAAAACATTCTGATTGGCTTTTTACGTCCACAAAAGTAAGTCAAATAAACTATTGATACGGTTGAATCTCGCCTTTAGTAGATTCTTCAACTAGGCGTGCTGCTCCACGCTGCCTCATGTCTCAGTTGGTACAAGGGCGTCACAGGTGAGATGGCGAAAATGGCTAGAGCGCGAATCACTGACCGGGAAGGTCCGTGTTTCGAACGCGACCTCTGCCTCTCGACTTCCCCTGTCTAGGCTTGGGCAACCTGATAGCACCTCAGCCGTCGTGCTTCCTTCGGGTAGCATGGCAGCTAGGCACTAAAAAGGTGTCACAGCTGAACACGCCAATTAGAAATTTACCGAAGTTCTCTTACAGTCCACCACCTGTTTCGCTCATCAAGTAAGTACAACCATTTGTTCCTTTTGCATAAAGTTCGACAAGTACATTCACTTGTATACTGCTCTGGTTTTCACGGGAGACTCACTTGAATCCCAGTTGAATCTCTCGTTTATGTTCTTCTTTAATTGGATGTGCTACACCAGTAGCTGGTTCGCCTCGTTGCGCCACAAGGTGTAAATCACTATCCGGTGACTACGCAGGTTGGTGAAATAATAAACTGTCAGTAAAACAGTGGGAAGTGCATGCAACATGGTTTATGGTTGTCACGAGTTCATGTCTGTCGGCAGAACATTCTCGGATCTCCGAGAGACGATTATTGAATGGGGAAAGATGCCCGTCAGTCAAAACCAGTACAGAATTCTTCGAACCATATAAACTCAGATTCGATCGCCATGAAGCGGACATTGGAAACCAATTTGCTAAGTTCTGTTTGAACCGGCAGCAACTCAGCTCTCTACAAGGATGGTTACTCTCTCCCTTTTTAAAAAAAATCTCTTCAGTGATGTGCTCATCAGGTGAGAGCTGGAGTATGCCGTCTACATTGCTTACACTTTTGAATAAGAACCGGAGGAACTAGAAAGGCTGAGTGAGGTCTTCCAGTCCTTTGGTATGAATTTCGTATGTACAAATTGCAAAGTACGATCCCTAAACATGCTTCTAAGAATCCAGGGAGGGACACTGGAGGCTGTGGGACGCCAAATGTATCGTGGAAGTTGCATTAGGTCTAAAGGTAGTTTTACAGACGAAGCCAATGCACGAATGTCGAAGGCTAAAAGTGTGTTTTCCAATTCGTGCCAACGGTGGCGTCAAAAAAGCATCTCATTGGACTTTAAGGGACGTGTGCGTCGGACTATAGCACGGCATACACTGCTATACGGCTGCGAGACTTGGTCTATTCGGTTGGAAGGTGAGACATCATCAGGTCTTTGACCACCAGTGTCTCAGAAGTATAGTTGGAATCGGCAGAAACCAGCGAGTTTGAAATGATGTAATAAGTGAAGCACAGGGTACTTCCACCAAAATTACAAACTCAGCTGCCTACGTTACGGTTTGCACTGTCTTTCTTACCTGATTCTTAGTGGCGGGGACCTACATTTGGACGTAATTTGGCACAACACAATGGAATCAAGGGTGCCAGGAGAAGTCTGGGTGTTGTTGATGCTATTCGCCTGCTAGAATTGGACCCGCGTGACCTCACTTGTGCTTAACTGGATACACTGGGTGACATGGCAGCGTTAATGTTGTCCATTCCTCTCCATATTGTCTGACTGAGTGTTGCTGGTGTAGGTACCTCGGATATTTGCGGTGAGCTAGACTAAGGACCCCTCTCTGCCCCATTTCTTGCTCCCTTCCATAATTAGGCTTTCATCAAACACATTGGCATGATTGTACGGCTGCGGAGCATCAGTGTTCTCATCTAGTGTTGCTCTCAATGATGATGATGATGATGATGATGATGATGATGATGGCGTGTTCATCCCATTGCTCAAGGTGACGATTTTTCGAATGAACTGTTGTTTCCTCTTTTTCTCAGGCTGTCTTATTTTAGACGGTTGATAGAATCTGATGAAACGAGGCGCGGATCTTGCCAACAGTGAAAATCTTCTTTTCCTGGGACTTCACAACCCCCCAGGGCAAGCTGTCATTTCTCATGCCCTTAATTAGTGGGGCTGGGGTTGGAGGGAAGGATCTTTGCGCTCTATTCACGGGTGGGATTTCGTCAATACGAGCAGTTTGGTAACACTTGGGAGAAGAAGGCATTGGTTTATTCCCAGGGCCGTCATTTTTTCAAGTCCACTAAACAGGGACGCTTTGCACGTCGAGGGTCTTGCTGCAGCTCGTCAATTAGATTGTTATTGAAAGCCTTCAACCCAAAAATTCACGTGCTTTTTAATAAATAGGCTAGCCGTTTTGCTCACCTGAGGCTTCTTGGGACCTAACCGCCATCGCCGTAGCTAAAATCAGCTCCAATGATATTCTGATAGAATTTTATAAAACCACCCGTACATCGAATTCACTCTGCTGTCAGAAAATCAGGTTTCTAGACACTGAAATAAAAAGAAAAAAGGCGACGCACTTCAGAGGACAACACATTAGAAACGGACCTGGAACAGACCGTACGTCCATTTTGAGAGCCTTGTTCCTGACACAGCAGCAAGAATTTTCTTGGATAACGCTCCGAGAATCAGGTCACAATGACTAGAAGACATATCCAAAACAGAAAGCCGAGCAGCAGGTGAAACCCAGACTGAAATTACCACCAAATAGAAATAAACTAGTCCGTGGTTCACCTCCACATCACTCGTCCGCTGTGCACATTCTTCGTGCTCCAAGAAGAGCGAGACTCGAGTCCAGTGCCTCCTTTAACGTACACTCACCAAAATATTTGCCCGAGTACAGTGGACCAACTGTTCAAATGAGAGGGATGAATACGTGAATTTCACAAATTTCACAGCCATCTACAGTGAACTACGTTCATTAGTCTTTCTGAGATGACCATGTGGCCAAAATGACATTGCAGAGATTATGACTAGGTACCGAGGCGATTTGCAGGCAATCCTCCAATCAAAACCTATCAAAAGTGTGCTTTTGGATAGTTCATAAACAGTTTTATGCGTGTCCAACACAGGGCGTTATACATTGGTCGTACAACAAGGCAATTGATGGAATCGGTGTAGACAGTCCAGTATGACTAACCCGAGAATACCGGTTTCACCTCAACTTCCATGCACTTGTTTGATTCTAATCATGGTTTCATTCATCTAGTGAACTAAGTCTCACTTGAATTCCACCCGGAATCCAGTCATTTCTGTTTCCGAGGCGATCTCCACCCGATCGCGGAAATCTGACCTCTGGGCACAAAGCATTCCTCACTGACAATCAAGCTCAACTGGCCAGCCTTAAACAGCCTATGTGATGACTGACAGTGACCTCTGTTCTACAGTTTCACAGTTAAACAGTGAACTTTTATTTTTCTGTATTTTGAATCATCCTTGCTTTTAGCTACGGCCTTCACACATAAATATTCTGTTGCAATTTGTTTGCTACCTCCTAATTCTAATGACGACTTCAGGTACCTCCGAACGTTTAACAGGTTACTCTCCGAATTCATGTCACCACTCACCACCTCATCTTCTTCGTACATAAAAGTATTCGTAAGAGTCGGACCTCTCTTTGGATTCGGGCTGCCCCTTAGTNCGCTCGATTCCCGTTGGTAACACTGACGTGAACTCACGCTGAATCATCTTACAAGTAAATTGAAATAGCTCGTGCGGCTTGACTTGACCCACTTCTTCGTCTTTAGTTCCAAAAACTAACCTCTAGGTCGTTGCACCGTACTATTCGAAAAGGGAGTGCTAAATGATTTTGGTCGAGTATCGGACTCGGTAAAACATCAATTTGCACCTCTTGCGTGTGGGCGTGTTTACGCCTATTCACTATTCCTATACACCCATAATTATCACGAAAACAAAGACAGTGAAAACTCGTAGCTGCAGTGGAGAGTAAATCAATGGACAAACTACTCCCTGAATCGAGGACAGCATACTAACATGTCGCACGGGATTCATGGATGGACCATCCTAGAAAGCAAATCACTCAGGCGTGACGTGGGACCACGTCAACCTGTGGGACACAAACTCAGTCCCAAGTCCGGAGTGTTCGGCTGTAGCCCAACTGTCACACCACCACGAGGGCTGGGATACCGCTAGGTTGTTAAAGCCTAGACAGGGGAAGTCGAGAGGCAGACATCGGGTTCGACGGACGGAACTTCCGGTCATTAAATTCACGCTCCAACCACTGAGCCATCTCTGCCTTATAACCGCCATAAGCTTACCAACGAATTTCATAAACAGATAGAGCCATCTGATGAATGTTCCGAGGAGATGTATTAGATTGTTTCAGTTTTTATTTCAATTGATCAAACCACCATTTACCCTTCCTCTCTAGTTTTGCAAAGAAGCGATGGTCCACTTGGCCTCAACTCCATGATAACTACTCAAAATAAAAAAACGGGAGTAATCATAACTGTTTCTCCCGTTCAAACTATTAGATATTTGCTTGGAAGGGCAGCACTCAAATACTATGACCGTAGTTTTTTTCCACAAGTACGTGCAGTGAGAAACGTGATTTCGAAAAAAACGCACGCGCGATATGTTGACGTGATTGCTGTGATCTGTGTGCTCCACAACCCGGCATTGATAGCATACCTGATCAGATATGGAATGGATCCATTAGCATAACGCCAAAATACCCATTATCAGCTTTCACACAATCAATATTACATGCTCATGAACCGAAACGTTGGTGATTTTGCGTCGATTCTACGGTACTGACTTGATATTAAAGGCTACGTGAAAGGTATTTTACTCTTGGCACCACAGGAAACTGACAAAATTAGTATCATTTCTCACCTCATCTTTGCAATAAAGGATGATCCTCGAAGCTCAACAACCTGATCTGTAAAGAACGTGGCGCCAACCTCTTTATAACCAATTTTTTCATCTAATATGTGCCGTACGCGCTCACTTTTGCCGAAGCCAGAATTCGACTGCAGTGGTGTGGAAGTTGGTACAAACCGATTCCTCTGACGAATGTGACTAACAGTCCAAAAAGTTGATCCCGCATGTTATTTTTCACAACTGGTTTTGGTAACACAAAGAGTTGAAACCGGTGAACTAATGGAACTTGGTTTTTGAGTTTTGCCTACTCATATCTGCTGAATTCGTATATCTAACATACAGTGCGCAAATTTATTTTAGAGGTACTCCACATCTTGCGCATTCATTGGATATGAAAGTAGTATAAAGCATAGAACAGGTATAGTATTGGTATGTAATTTTTCGGGAATACTGATGGCTCTTCTGAGTGTTGATAGAATGGGTCCTAATGCGCTGGCCGAGCTTATCAAGTGGCTTTTGAGAATTTGAGGAGATACTGATCACCAGCTGAGTGGGGAGTTGCTATTCCCAAGCTTGCTTTTATGTAGCGTTTGGCGAATAACTGTATAAATGAGGGGTTGGAACCTAACCAACTTACTGTAGTTTCATTGGTCTATTAGTGATCTGTTTTGCGTTGTAGTCTGCCATTTGTCTGATCTATCCGCTAGATGCCATCCTATTTGTCAATCCTTCCCCTGTTCTAAGTGGTGCCTTTGCGGCTATGGTCTGTCTTCCTGTTTTTTTTTGTTTGGTGGTCCGTCCACCGTTCACTTTTCATATGTTTTAATGTTTACGCTGATTTGTCCACTCACAATTGGCGGTCCGTTTTCTTGCACCGGATGGTTTGACTTGAACAATTCCTCCGTAAACGGTTCTTCTGCATCGACCTTGTCCGGTTCCGTGGCTTGTCGGCACCCGGGGTTTTTAGGTGCTTTGGAATTGTACAGTTTGATCCAATTCGAGGGCACAGTTCTCCCGTACGTTGCTTCTTTGATCACTTTTATGTTCAAGAGTTTGATGGCTCTCGAGTTTATTTGTCCCCAGATAGACTCTATCTCAATGTCCTTGCTTATTAACTGACCGCGTGGTACCACTAGTATGCAGATTCAGCTTCTTTCTTCGTCCACACTTGACTCAACCACTATGTGACATTGTTCCTGATCTTCTTGTACGGTGCACAGCGAGAATAAAGCACACTTTATGATAACATGCTTGTGATTCTGATTGTTAGTGTTCTACCAGCTTGTCCCGATCGTCGTCAGTTACAAACTTTGAGCCGAATTTCGTTATTAAACTTATCCTTCCATCGGTCCTGAAAGTGTTTTCCTTCGTGTGTCCGGGGGACTTTTGGCTTGTTTCACGTCGTTTTGTCCGAGTATTTCCAGGATCCTTTGAGAAATTTTCGTAATGTAACGTAGTGTGCAATGCCTCGTCATCAAATTTTTATTATCGGGTCGTAGAAGTGTTGTACTTTTTTAAATCTTGATTCCTTTGGGTTGCGGCGAGTCCTAATGCGCTTGAACAGTGCCCGAATAGAGCTCTGTTTATACCAGATTGGATAGTTCTAGTGATAGCTTAGAAGTTGTTCCGTCTACGTCACGTTGCTGATTGGCTTTGTCCAGTGAAACGCCGGTCCGTCGAATTTTTTCCATTCGTGAATGTGATATCATCAGGGAGGCTCTTTAGTAATTAAATTACTCGTTGCATCCTATTAGTTCTGATGATGACGGGTTTGTCTTTCCAAAAGCGAATAAACCCACTAAGATTGACATCTGGTGGCAAGACACGCTCCAGCATTTGCATTGAGACGTCGGTGAGTGGATCTGAAGTTGGAGGTCCCAAGTTTGTGGCCAGGTACAAGTCGAGTGATTTTCAGACGTCTTCTCTCCCCAGGCACCAGTTCGGAGACTCATCGACTTTCCAACAGTTTAGTGACAGTTTTTCTCGACTGATCCCAACAGTGAGCTCAACGAAACCAACACTACTAATATTCGACTTCAGATTATCCGTCTGCTGATGACTGAGTTCTGTGAGCCATTCGTCAAAACTTCCACCTGCCCCCATACATGTATTTCACGCGAATAACAATTTTTTTTACAAGCTTATTGGTTTCCTCCTGCCTTAGACGGCGGTGCACGACACGTTACCTGAGCAAGTTTTTTATTTCGTGTACGGCAGTGAACACTGATTTATTGCTGTCGATGATGATGATGATGATGAAATAGCCTGATTTTTTTTCATGACGACGTTTGTTAGCAACGAGTAGAATGAATGGATTCTCAGTTTTCGTCGACTGTCCACTCTACCGTGTTCAACAGGCATACTGAAAGTTTCGTTGAGTGAAATAGCAGATATGACGGTTTTGCGGAGTTTTCTTGGAAGTTCCAATCCAACCCGGTGGATTTCTGTCCCTAAACTGCCCGCCTTTTTCAAGCTAACAACGATCGCAAGTGCATATCACTCTCAGTATGCTGTGTTCTGAGAAATGTTGGATGAGTAGTGCTCAAAAATGCTTCCCGCTGATGGCAAAACTGGAGCTTGCACCGAGAAGAACGGAAGCCTTGTTCGGGCGCAAATGTTTATTGCCATCAAATCATCCAAAATAAATCCAAATTCTATACAGGATTGGTGGTGTACTGAGGTCTGAGTACTATAGTTTCTGTAAGTGAGAATAGCGTGAATCCTACCGTTCGTGATCGGCCCTGCAACGAACGTCTTCTTTCTGTAACTCAACCAGACGCGAAATGGTCACACTCGGTGCATGATACTTTAAACCAGCAATCAGAGCAACGCCTCGGCGTCTAACAAATCTATGCTAAGCACGATCGCACAAGTAAGCACAAACCAGTTCGGTGTTAGTGACTGTCTATTCGCCTTCCAACTGGATTCTACTGAACAAATCTATGCTAAGCACGATCGCACAAGCACAAACCAGTTCGGTGTTAGTGACTATCTATTCGCCTTCCAACTGGATCCTACTGGCAGTTCAGAGGTCGAACATCAAGCACACGTAAGCGGACGTGTACGTCAGCACAACACAATCCTTAGCCTTCTGTCTCTTTTTACCGCGTAACATTTTACTTAGTCCTATGTTGATCTGCATGAGTAGTTAGTTATGTGTGTCGAAATCCTGGAGTATTCATCTTACAGCCACTTGTGTTCTGGCAATTACAGTTCCTCCTGTCAATTGTTGAACATTCATTTCTTTCCGAGTCAAACATCCGATCTGGCCGCACTTTCGCTCTGGCTTTACGGAACTGTCGACGTGATTTTATTAGCCCACCGAAGTTTGCACTCTGTAGACATATCGTCATGTGGGGCACTATTTTGAACTAGGTAGACTTACTTTGACTGTTATTGACCAAACCGAACTGATTCGAGTGGATTCCATCGGTCAGAGTTTTGAATCCGCGACCTCACTGCTCATAGGTTGAGCACTGAGTGATTGTTGTAATTTCAGAATGAGTAGCGTTATATCCTGTCTAACTGTGAATCAGCAGCTCGCGTCTGTGCGTTTGTGCTCAACCTATTAACCGGAAGTCGCGGGCTCGCAGATACTTTGAGCTTCGTTAGATGCGCACCTTTGGTAACTTCCCACAAAGATGAAGCAGATGTGCAACACTCCTCAGCTTCTCACCAGAAAATGGTAAAATCTAGGTCTCAGTTCAAGGGTTACGCTTGCGAGGAGTACAAATGAGCTTGCGGTCTAACACTAACATCTCCAGAGCCATAAGTTCCAGCCATTCTGGAAGGCTAAACAGCTCTTTTTGACATTTCGCGCGCGTCCGATAATAAACGCTCTAGTTCTGATTCCGCTCCCGCTACAAGGAACAATTTAAAAGAAAAAATGCTGGTCTTTACTAGCAGCTTTTGTGGCCAGACAATGAGGCATATTTTCCGAAAAGATCTGTGACCGCGAGTGGTGGGTGAAATGGGCTTATCTCAAACGAAATCACCAATCATTTTATGCATCATAGGGATGCCGTTGCTCGTGCATGTTCAGAACCGGTCAAAAGCGGTGTGATTCAAACTTCTATCGATCGCACTGGCCAGCTGAGTTCTGCCGCGCCAGCCGTATCCCTTATTCAGAAAGAAATATCCAAAAGTCAATTTTCAACCGACTGATGTTTAAAAAGCATCAGCAGTTTAATAATTTTTAGGACACAATTAGTTTGACAGAGGATTCTGCGACTAACCGTTTGTTTTTCAACCAGTTCGAAAATAAACAGATTATTTTCATACGTTTCGGACAGTCTATTTTCTGGACAAAGCAGTGTAAGTTAATCCCCCTGGGGCAAGGGAACTTAAAAATCACCTGCTTCCAGTGGCTTCCTCGTTTGGAGAAAAGCTGTGTAACTGACCTTCTTTAATTCACTTCTGACAGGCGAGGTGATTTAGTGGCTAGAGAGAAAGAAACCGACATCCGCATCATGACTCCCCTTGTCTGGGCTTGGGCAATCTGGCAATATCACAGGCCACATGCTTCCTTCGGGTGGCGTGGTGGTTAGGCACCGAAGGGGTCCTACAGCTGAACAAGTTCATTTCTAATAGTATTTGCGCTCTTTTAAACGTTTTTACATCCGGGTGCCTCCTTAGTCTTTTGGAAGGTAGGTCTATCAAAAATATCTCTAAATCGGTCGTCACTGTTGATCCGTTTGCTAGGCTTGGTGGTTGGATTGCATGCGCTTTGCCACTAGCCAAGAAGATGTCGCCCTTGCGGAATTGGATGGAGAGATCCCACGTCTGCATGCACATTCATCGTTTATAAAAAGTGTCCAGTGGATCGCAGCAGGCTTTTTGTGTAATTTGTTTTGTCAGCTTTGAATATCTGAGTTGCTCTTTGCTCTCATCTCATTTGTTCGTCCATTTCGCCGGTCCTGTTCGTCGGTTGTACTTGATCTTGTTCGTAGTCTCGGATTTGGTATTCACTTCAAGTAGTTCAGTCGGCTTTCCGATACCAGATTCAAAGGAGGTTTTGTAGACTGCCGTTAGACAGATGAATTTAGGTGTCCCAGGTCCGTTGAATAGAACTAAATAACTGGGTAAAGAAAACAAGCAGAAATATTTCATCTGTCTGTCTGAGACTGGGGCTTCGCTTAACAAGAACTACGCAGCAGGGAACCAAATTATATCTGCATCTACTGAGGCAGACAGGAAGAAGCTTTTTCTTGACCAAATTCTTCGTCCTCCCCACTTTCTTACTGACTCTATTTAATACGACCACCCTGATTTTATTATAATCATTGATTTGCCCTGTCTTCTGATATTCATCCGCAATCATGAACGGTAATGTAGCTAGCGACTGACGTCGCAACACAGAGGCTTAATGTTTTGTACTCCTCATGCCAGTTTGATATCATAATTAAATCCAAACTGGGTTGCAGTTTTTTCAGAATGATGCCTGAATATTTTACTTGTGAGCTGGGATTGGGCTGAGTCTTGCGCTTGAACTACATCAGTTTGCAGATGAGTGCATTTCGCAAACTGTGTACAATTTGAGTTCGAGCAGGGCAATTCGGGGACGGCGTTTATATGATGACTGGATGAGATGTCTCACTGGTTAGAGTGTGAATTTACTGACCGAAAGGTTCGTGGTTCGAACCCGGCCTCCGTCCCTCAACATCCCCTGTCTAGGCTTGGGCAACCTGGCAGTATCACAGCCCTCATGCCTCCCTCGGTGGCATAGCAGTTAAGCACCGAAAGGGTGTCACGGTTGCGGTAAAAAAAACTTGTCATTATAGTTACATCAAGGAAGCATACTCAACCATCTCGAATATCGTACCGAACGAAATCACCACCTATGTGGAGTGGTTGAGAGGCAGACTCACTCATCGGAAGGTCCGTTGTTCGAATCCAGTATCGCCACCTCTACTACTCCTTTCTAGGCTTGAGCAAACTGATGGTATTCCATCCCTCGTGATTCTTTCGGAGGGCACGCCAAATAACCACCTAAAGGGTGTTGGAGTTAAAAAATTTTCAGTTAAAGTTTACTACAAGGGGTTATTTGTACCTGGATGGCATCCATAAGGTTTCTGTGATAAGCACACTGGAAGCTAAAAGACTGCACGCTCCGCGAAGTGGTTTGCCTTTAGTAGAGAACACCAAACTGTAGTACCTCACTGAAGACATTCGGTCGGCAACTATCCTACGGCAAATGCGTTACATAAGTGCTGCGCTCAAACGATCTACGATCTCGTTAATTAATCTCTCAACAGCATAAACGTGGAACGTTTCGTGAACGATTCACTTCCGTGCATCAAATACAGGCAGAATGTGCTTGGTGTGAACTTTTCTGTCCACAGCGAATTTGGAAACTAATGTAAGAGGGATGTTTGCCAGAATGGTACCAACTTTACGAAACTTCGTGGCACAAGTTTGATGTTTGTAAATGGCATGGACTATCACCGTCCTTGCCAGGATTAGATGTTGTATACCAATTTATCCACTAGTGTTTCGTAAACGATCGGGCAAGCTAGTCCGCAATTTCCTCAAGACCTTGACCAAGATGCCCTAGTCAGCTTGAATACATCGGGTTTCTACTGGACTATACCGTCATCCATGATGTCAACAAAACTAATTGGCTCATGTTAGTCTTACCGGCCTGTCTACCCTCACCCATCAGCAATGGGACAAGCTCTCCGTCCAATTGGAATAGGCACCATCAACTGAAATCATCCAGCATTGTTTCCTGACCTCACCCAACAGAAGTCTAATACGGTGGCACAAAAGTTAATGAGACATTCCAGCTAGGAAGCAACTTTATGCTGGTCACTAAAAACAGGCAAATGCCACGTTCTGCAGGGTATCCAGCTGCTTATCACGGGGAGACATTGATAAGGCATTTAGTTTGATAGTAGGTGGACAAACAGCGTCCTTGAAATGGGCTTGTATATCAAACACCAACCAACCAGCCAGCTTTGCTTGCCGCTACAGCGACTGTGATCGGATAAAACGTCTATTGGGTTACGAATCATTTTGTTGCAGATTTCAACCACTACTTACTAGGATGACGACAGTGGTTGAAATCGTTCCTTCAAGTCAGGTGACTGTGAGGATACAGTCAAAGACAGTTGTTGGATAGAAGGTAGGGGAAAGCCGGTTGTACAGAATATCTGCAATGGATGCGTGAGACAGCTTGAACGTAAGACGCAAGTTGGAAACTACTCCTAGAGTGACTCTTGCATGATACTCTAAGGTATTGGTGCTTCTCGTCTTATCGGTCTGGGATTACGTCGTCACTTGTTGTACGATGAAGCAAACAGACACCGAAATGCCACATATGCTACTGGATAAATCCAACAGTTTGACTAAAAGGATAAAAGTTAAGTTATGTTTAACCGTAAATATACTCGATATGAGTTATGCTATATGTACACTGGGAGACATAGTTCAGAAAAAAAACACTAAATGGGCTGTGTGTCTAAATACAGGCAGTTCGGGTGGATTGATTGTCCGTTGACCAGGTGACAGGTGATCATCGAGTTTGGCAATTGGCTTGCAAACGTTTCGTCACCATGAGAAGAGGAAGCAGCGCCAGTGCGTGGATCAACACCCAACTACCAAATACGCTACTCAGAAAATTTATTTCCGAGTCACACTGCTCATAAGTTCGCTGGAAACTCTTCGACAGCCCACGGCTGGTTTTATCCTTCTTGGGGATCATCAGGTAGGCACAGTCCCTGAATTTCCGTCAGCCTTATGTTCTACTTGGAACCAAATTGTACGCTATTAGCGAAATATACTCGTTTGCATACCAATTTGGTTCTGACGGAAGGCTTACTGGAATCCGGCTGAATATCTCGTTTGTGACGGTTTTAAGCAACTGAATGTATTACACCAGACCGTCTGATGTATCAGCTGGTACGATATTCGAGATATCGCGATACATGTACAGACATTATACACTACTCATAAAGTTGCTGTCAAAACCAAGTTGGCATGCAAATAGGTGTGTTTCGCTAGGTTTTGAATCCAGTTTACCTGGACACTTATCACTGGACAAGGTACACTGGTGTTTTATCCTAAAAGTTGCTTGATTGGAGAGACCGCCCCCCCCCCCAAGCGAAAGCAAAAGTCCCGTTTCCCGTGGTGACTTCTGTTCGGTGAGGACACTCTCCCAAACATCACCAACAAACCTAAGAGCCTAGGTTACTGCTTTTAAGGAGGAAGGTTCTTGATACAGTTGCGAATCAACGGTTAGATGATCCGAAGAAAGATGCTCCGGAAGTAGAGTGAAGCGTCCTCGGAAGCGTCTGCTAACCGGAAATGACTTCATATTGATCGGTGTACTGAGCCGCTATAACATCTAAGAACTGCTGTTTCATCAGTCACTCATTATATGCAAAGACAATTTAACACGCTCACAATACCGTAAGCACCTCCTGAGCAGTATTCCACCTAATACGAGTTAACCTTTCTAAAGACTAGCAGTGACTTACTCGCTTTTAAAGTAAGTGGGATCCCCAACTGAGACGATGACAGGTTAGAGTACCAAATTCATTTGATGAACATAGCCTCTCTTTGATCAATAATGACATCATCCGTGTAACGCATGTGGTAAGTTTCGAGAAACACGTATCACCAAGTACATGGTCTTACAGCATCCTCACAAAATCAGCATCGGACGAATACTTGATACTCGAACCTGTATTTTACAGTGCCTGACCGTCAGTTCAGCCTGTGCAGCAATGGCCCAGGGCTGGACAATCTCGAAATCGGACACTACTGTCTTTCTGGGACCAGACTAGTAATCGTCTTTCATCCACTATCTAGTATTTACCGCTAAGACGTGTCTGCAAACCTCCACGAAACTTCTGCCGAGCCAGCCGGAGTTCGTTTTTTCTTAGGCGTAGCTGGTAAATCCAGCCTTGTTGAATAGATCCAGATTACTTGTTAACTTTGTTTTGTTCAACTAAGAGACTCTTTCAAGTCAAATAGAGAAATAGGAACAAGTGTGTCTGTTTTTCATTTCTACCAATGCACCAATGTCATTAGAATCTGTTTGAAAAACAAACAAGTCATTCATCCGTCATTTTCTGGTAAACACAAAGGCATCCATAAAGCTTTCAGGTTTACGCAACACCACGTTTAAGTCAACCGGCAACAGACGTTTTCGTGTTCATCCACGGACCTTATCCGAAAAGATTTATATTGGCTTCAAAACAGTGCACCTAACGATACGGTTGAAGGGGCATCTGACACGGATTAACCTGTGAACAGTGGTTGGACGACTAGAGATGAGTAAATAAGGTCAGTAGGTAAACTCACAGTTGGCAGCCACCAGCCTGTCTAAACACGATGATGACATCACAGTACACATCGTACAATAAGATCACGGTATCGTCTGCCAATTCCTCTGCGTTTCAGTACAATACTACATTGTTCCAGCACAATACCATATAATCGTATTTACTGAGGGCTACCCTGGATGGCGCATACCTTTTGTTATGGGTCATAGGCAGCAGAGATGCGATTTGGACATGATCGCAGCCGGTTCAAACCTGAGTGAACTCATCTGACCTTATTTGTCTTCGTTCCAACACTTGAGGTCAAAATTCGCCCACTCGGATAAGTTCAAATGCTGAATAGACCCGTAAATTTACAGGTGGACGTATGCTGTACTTACTAAACGGTAGTTTGTGCACCAATATGTACGTCTGCTGGGCCTCAAAATGTGCCACATCTGAACGCATAAAATTTCACCAGGTGCAATGATCATCGCTGTGCTTTAGATGCACTTGAATTCTTCCTTGTATCCTACTGTGGGTCTTCCATTGTCTTGGCGACCATTCTTTAGATGTCTGCCTATAAGACGTCTGTGAATGAGAACCGAGGCAGTGTGCTGTTTATGACTTGAGTAGCTCAGCTGGCCATGAATCAATGTGTGATTATATATATATATATATATTTAAGTAGATAACTGAATGTGGAAAACTTCAAAGTGACAGAGGCTCGTAAACTTGACACATTGGACACTGTAAAGCCACCCTATAAGGAGATCAGTAAAGTCCTGAGTGGCGAGTGTTAGCTTATCTACTCGACATAATCATTTGACCAGTAGCCCAACCAGGTTGCTTCAATCTACCAGTTGTGTAGCACCTGTCCTCTAATCTGTCGGTTTTCCTATCCCCCATCACGCACAGGTAAATTTCGGAATATGTCCATCAACTATGCCACAATAAAGCATACAAAAATTTTGAAAAAAAACTTTTGAACATAATCAAATTATCGCTTTTCTCTTCAAATCCCAGATTTGTTGTTTTCGATTTCGGTTTTGTTATGACTCAATGATCATTGTTTTTCATCAACTATTTATCAGTCGATGGAGTTTTGTAAAAACATTCCCTGAACAACAAATGGAGTTTTTTTGCAACGTCCGTTCGTTTGTTGTACACAGCGAGGGCTAGCCACTCTAAAGAAAGGAAATAGCGGAACATACCACTGAATTTAACGGTCTCGACATTTTGATCTGAAGTGTACAATGAACTCCCAAGCAGAGCACACTCCCAACAGGAGCGAAGCTAAACCACGTTACATTAAGTTGCGGAATTCGCGAAAAACCATTATTGATTGATTTCTGCCTCACGTGTTTCCGTAAACATCTGATTAAACCACCCTTTCTATGTGTCGTACAACCAATGATCTGTTCATCTCACCGCTGCTCATCAAACCAAGCCAACGAGCCATTTCCGCACAATGATCAAGTTCACGGAAACTCAGGTAATTCAATGCCCACCTAACGTATGGTCGACATCGGGCGGTATTGGCAAACGTATAAGTCTCTAAGCCGGGCTAAGGCTACCGTTTGTATGAAAAGTGGACGGTCAACAAAGCGACGACGACAACGAATAAAGGTAAGTTAGTCCCGTCGCAGTGACCTTGTCGACCAGCGAAGCCTGTGTATAAACCTGAACACATTAAGGGAATCGGCGTGTGAGAATGAAGTGGGCGAGTGACCGAATGTAGAACATGACAGAACGCAATCTTTGTTATTAGATACCTGTAGAATTTTTGGAAGATTGAACTCAAATTGGTACGCTACACGACTATCTCTCGCGGCTTTTGAAGTTCCTCACAGGAGTGTCACGAATTCTGGAGAACCGCTTCCTGGATCACACGACGACTACAAACAAACACGCTTATTTTGCTGATAAAAATTATCGTTTTTCACAAAACTCTTGTCTTGAAGTTCAGTCATATTCAGTAAAAGTAGTCTTTTAAGCAAGGACTATCAATCGAATGGAACAGTTGTGATGTCTGTGGTCATACATATTCATATATACAAAACGCAAAGCAATCAATAAGATGTAAAACAACCTCAGAATAGCAGTTAGCCAGTAGTTGGCCAAACGCGGACACGGTATACGACCCGTGTACCAATAGTCGAAAAGTCCAGAATGATGAATTTTTATGCTGCTGACACCTGTAATTTCAGCAGACTCTGAAAAGTTTGCAGTTTTCTTTGAAACCTACGTCCTGTCCCATATCTGGCGACCATGTCAAAACAGTACTGAAAAGGGTACACCGGTCTCTAATGGTGATTTTGTTAAGTTCAGACATTCCTTTGAACAGCTGCTCCGTCTTTCGACCAATGTGGCAGGAAAGCAAACTGCATCGATGTGGCATGACCCGGTAGTCTGTCTCTCATTTCTTGTCTGATTTACGGACTGTTTTCAACGGGCACATGTAAACGGATTTGAACGGATGTTATTTCAAGATTCTTTAGTGCTGTTGCCAGTCTTCAGAAGTAAACTGCATCGATGTGGCATGACCCGGTAGTCTGTCTCTCATTTCTTGTCTGATTTACGGACTGTTTTCAACGGGCACATGTAAACGGATTTGAACGGATGTTATTTCAAGATTCTTTAGTGCTGTTGCCAGTACTTCAGAAGTTCGATCACATTCGAAAGACAAACACAGGTGAGCAGTTTTGTGTGACATTGTAAATTTCTCGCTTCGGGGGCTTGCGTTCAATGCATCGTTTGAGAAACTTGTCTGGAATTTGTCCTTTTTCTTGAAACATGCTTATGAGGGGGAGTCAGCTCCTTTTCTAGACTGTCTGAACAAACATCGTTGAGGCAATTTGAGTGACATTGTACGCAGTTGCTGTAGTACGAAGGTAGAGGAATATTCATACTGGTCAGTTTTCCTAAAACAATTCTTTTTACTTCCCCCACTTGTGAAAAATCCAGAAAAAACACCTCCGTTTTCCCATTCAACCTCGCCTGTAGACAGAATGTTCAAGTACTCCATGTTACAATTGATATTAAACCACGATTAGCGGCATAAGCAACAGAATCGTAAAAAGCGCAATATTTGTGCGTTCAGTTTTTCACCTGTCGAGCTTCTTTGAGCTAATTGTCTTGACTTGTGTCGTGGGGATGTACCACATAATCGATCTTTTCTAGTCCCCAGAAAGTGAGAAAAAACAACAGTGTTTCACCCATTTGCCCAGCCAAGAATAGTAACTAATGAAAACGTTTTTGAGAGATGAATAGGTGGACAGTTGTGTTAATTAAACCTAAGTACCTTAAGATTAACCGTTTTCTGGAATGTGATACGTCTCGCGCTTAGTTGAAGGTAATTCATGACTCCGCTTCCTGAAAACCCACTCTGACTGTTGAGTTCCTGAGTTATACAGAAACATGGAGTTGGATGCTTGAGGTCTGCATCAGTTCAATATCTATTTTTAAAAAATCGTTAGATTTCGATATTTCTCAGTTAGCCATTCTTACCACTAGTCACTGCTGAGGGCTGGTGTCACATGCCTGTCAAATTTTCCTTCAGACTGGACTTGAAAATGTTGTCGTCGGCGTCTTCCATTGAAGCTGCTGGCCACGAATTTCAGAGCTGAACAAACCTACGTAAAAAGACAAAAGTCGCGCAGGGCTCCGAACTGCTTTTTCTCTGAACAGCGAAGCAATCACCCTCATTAGCTCTCATTTAAAAGGTTGGTCGAGAGAGATCGGAGGGTAGTCAGGTCACCTATAGTTCAGCGACAACATTGAGGGTGCAGATTCAGGAACTTTAGCCTATCTTCATACCTCAGATGCTAGTGTGCAAGCCACCCACCAGACATATTGCAGTCCATTCCTCTGTCTCTCTCGCTCTCTCTGTCTGTTGCAATTTCTCCGATATACAGGACTATGCTAAGCATCCGCCGAACTTCATACGCAAGCGAACCTGCGTGGCATCAAAGAATCTGCAGTCTACTGGTCCACACATTCAGGCTAGAATACTCCTAGCTAAATGCGCAAACTCGATTTCCGTGGGTCGTTTTCTTGCGGGTGTTCCACAGTATGACAGTGATGTTCTTTTCAGAGTGAGATGACGCTAATCTACTAACCAGAAGGTCTGTGGTTCGAACTCGACCTCCGCCTCTCGACCTCCCCTGTCTGAGCGACGTGGCAGTATCCCATCCCTCGTGCTTCATTCCGGTGGCATGGCAGTTAGGTACCGGGAGGGTGCTACAGATGAACGTTCTTTTCGGACTGTGATAGTCTTGATGCCTATCCCCCAATCGGATGGAAGATACCGATACTACCGATATGCAGCTATGCGCATTTATACACATCTTTAGACAAACTTTATTTTTTCCGACTGCTTCTTGAAATGGTTCAAGTCAATCTGAATAAGGCCCGCATCATCATCGTTGCTAACAGTCCTCCGTAACTCGGTAGCCTTTGCAGACCAGGCTAGTGGACTGGAGGTCTGTGCGTTATGGGTCCGAGAGTGAGCATTTACGGAATGTCACTGAAAATACCTATTGTGTCCTTCTGTCGGCATTGACAGAAAAGTACCGCTCACTCACGGAAAAGCGTCGTCTCCAGTGCGGTTTATCTAAGAAAATTGCCTTTCGATTTTGCAGACAACACATAAAAAGAATCATCATGGCTACGTGTGATTCTTGTTGGCGGCATATAAATTGAGGCTAGTTACGGTGCACATTTGAAAGTCGTTTAATCAAAGGGATCGTTTTCAACATATGTATATCCCAGGTTAAGTTACCTGCCGGCAGTGTTTATGCAGTTTATACTAAAGAAGTAGTATGACTAAAGAAAAAACATTTGAGAGGATAGAAACGATTGTATAAATGCTGCTGGCCGGACAGATGTGGAACCAACCGCTAATTTGCTGAATGAAATTTTGACCGTCTGTCTATTGCCCAGAAAGCACTCACTTTCTAAAACAACCAAGAGATCAGTCGAAAATAGGTGATGTTAGTCCGTGCCAAAAGGCCCAGGTGTTTTATTCTTATTGGAATTCATCATTGATGATGTGCGCTGGTGACGAGCAAAATCGTCAGCAGATAGTCTCGACGCTTCCTGGTGTAAATCCGGAATGCAATCGGACCAGTATATGCTCTTGATTTTGTAGAGATGGAATGCTGAGGCAGGCGATTTGTATCGATGCAGGCTCATGCTGAACAGCTTAGGGGATTTTTAGGGCTGGAGTAAACTATTCACGTGGGGTATGAATATGGCGATTACTCTCTTTTCAGCACTGCTTGATGCTTTTTCTCGCAAAAACTTGGACAACTAAGAAACCACGACTGAAGATACGACGACAGAGGTCCGACTTTTATTTTTATACCTTGTAACAACAGTACAACAACTCAAATCCAATTTTTCCATCATTATAAATGACGTTCTTTCAATAAAACTCTCCAGGTAATATGAACTGTGACCCGATTACCTCTGTTTCCTTCATTACCACGCTCCAACAGAGAACCTTGAATCATATTGACGGGGCACTATTCATCTCTATAGGAGGGTTGTATTCACTGCGGTATTTTTTGCTCATCTGTTTCGTGGGGTCACTATGGCACCGATGAACTCGTCAGCTGATTCGCTACAGTGACTTAAAGTATTCTCCCTCGTCACCAGAAACGGTTTCAAGGTTCAGAAGGTGACCATCTCACAGATAAATGTCGTAGATACCTCGATAAGAACGGTGGAAAACAAATGAAAATGGGAAAAGGCGAATCATACAGGTTGACAGGTCACTCTGTTATGAGGCTGAATAGATCCATCGACATGTGTACTCCTCCCCCCTTCCCCTTATATTTGCACCCTTGAGTTTATCCAGTAATCTATGCGATTCTTGCCTGGTTTCATACAAATCTGTGATGCACTACCCAAGGTGAACATCCACAGAAAACAAATCTCGTTCGTTATCTTCGTCCTCATCATGATACCGACGGGTGTTCTTGGTCGATTGGAATGCCGTTGATTACATTAATTTCATCGCAACTTTTTAGGCCCTCACTTCGAAGTTTTATAGGCCAGTAGCTGATAAGACTCTAGCTCAGCACATTTCTTATCCGTGTACGTGCACTGCCCAAAAAGTGGTCGATCATCATGTGACCATCGCCTCAAGGTCATGTTCAACTACGAATTCGATCGATGAGGAACAAGTGAACGTTACTCACAACATGTAAGTTTAGGCGCGCTTTTTGACCACTTATTCGTTCTGACTTATTGTTGTGCACCAATTTTCACCTAGTACCGGTAATTCCATCTGAGTTCAATTCTTAAACCCTAATATATTTTGCAGTCGGGGGCTCTGTCTTCAGTACATCGAATTCCAAAAAAAATTCAAGAAAGCTTCAGTGTTCCCAATAAGACCCCATGCACCCTGTCGTTATCAGATCTGTGAACTAAGGTCCAATTCTAGCGCTAATTTTGGTCCATAAAACTAGGCGACCCTTACAAAAATTCGGGATTGATTGACAGTCCGGTCAAGCATGATGATGTTCAGTGGGGTCCCATAATTGGAACTATCGGAACATCAATGACAGGTGCACTTTTAAACAGGTCCCTAGAAAAGCCTGAGGAAAAAATTCAGGAAGTTTTTCTATTCAGTCTCCTATATACCTGTGTTTTAGTTACCTGACTACAGAAAAAGGGAGACGGTTCGGACTATTTGAACTCCAGCGAAGCAATATCTCTTCAACATTTTGTCCTCGGCTAGAATGTTAAAAAACTTATAAGATTTACTCGTCAGCGTTGCTAAATGACAAAAGCCGAAGCAAATTTCCTCGAACCAACTACTTCATCTTTCTGTTCACCAACTTTCCAGACACGACATTAGATGCTGGAGATTCTGTGGAATCCAGAAAACTTAGGGAATAAAAGTGACAGACGATTTGTCTTGCAACGTAATCGCATTGATATTTTCACTTGACATTTGATGGATTTTGCTGTCGCAAATTTGGTCATGCTATGTAGAATGCCGAATTCGATAGGTTAGTGATTCTGTTCAATAGACGACGCTCATTCGTACGCAGTTTGTACGGTCCGTATTGTTGAATTAGTTTACAACAGAATAATGTCACGTGATATTGCAGGCCGTAATTACTTTTCAGGGTCTTTAGAGACTAGCTAGCATGCGGGAAAGATGGCGAGCAAGTTATTTGTTGATGAATATTGCTAGCAGTGTTTAAACGTCCAACCGGTGTTGATGAGTTCTCAGCAGCCTTGTCAGTGGTGAGTGTTCTTATTAGATTATTTTTGGTATTACCAAGTTACTCAAAGGTAATTGCGCTCATAGATCAAGGTCATCTGTTGACCCACACTCACACAGCACACTTTTGGCAACAACCCAGGAACCTGAAGCCTCTCCAGAGTGGAAGAAGTACAGAGATGTAGGGCTTGGGTCCCACAATCTCATGAAACGCCACGCTGCTGAAGTCACTTGACGTAGAGGAAGTGATCCCGTTCGAGGGAAAATCAGCTTTCAACCTTTTGGTGAAGGCTAGCAAAAGAGAATTACAGGTTCCATTTCTGTCGAAAGTCTCACCGAGAGGCAACCACTGAAGAAACAGGGAAAAACGGTACCTGAGGAATTTCCCGACTTACAAACAGGGAGACACTTTGACCGGTCGGTTGGCTTCAGAAGTTTATGACTGCGTTGTTAGTTTAAGGGTAGCCAAAAAATGGTGAACACAGTCGAGGACTGGTTCCCTGTGATCTGATGGTGAATCTTAGATTGCCAGCCGAGTGAGATTCCCTTCACCATGATTTTGAAACCCTGAATGAACAGTGAAGAATTAATGAACAATTTAAAAAGGTCGCGCACCAATCAGCTGATAAAAGAACTCTTGTTATGGTCACTAAAGGCATTAGGAGAGGTGGCTTGCTGGATATTTGTAATTTGATTTACCCAGGAGTATTCGACAACCAGAATAATCTAGCTTAGCTAGGAAGTGCAGTACAAATCCCGGCTGTACACATCTGCCTGTAAGATAAAACACGGAGCTCTGGAAGGCCAGACAAAATACTCCAGATTTGTCTGAAAGGGCACCTAAAACCCACCAGATAAGACGAATTTGTCACACAAAAAAATAGAATTCATCCCAGGCCTCAGCTACCGACGGCTGAAAATGGAACAGCAGGAGATGATACTAGGGACTAGTTTATACAAGTCTCAAAAACATCGTGCACCATACAGACAAACTAAGTGGAAGATGACTACCATTAAGGATGCGGTTGCGACTACTTAACCAACAGGATGAGTAGTTGAAATAGACATTTTATGTTACACAAAGGCCAAGTCGACCTTCAGAAAGCTAGTCTGAACATCAAGTGAATGCAATAGATGGAGTTCTTAAGTTCTGAATCGTTTTGGACACCTGCGCCGTGGCAGAACATGTCAGTTTTCACCCAGCTGAGGTGGACAGTATACGACGTGTCATCGAAGTATGGAAACACTAACCAGTAAACTGAAACGGGCCGACAGCTGCCGCCGCCAGACCCCGGAACCCAACTCACCGTTGGTCAATCACACTGGCAGAAATGGCCTGATCGCGCAGTCGGTGGCAATCTTGCATCACGGTATCGCTTTC
>NW_008752050.1:203990-211896 GCF_000715545.1 Opisthorchis viverrini | reverse complement strand
GGCATGAGAATATTGTTAGATGTGCAGTTCATGATTGTACGTGGGCTGGGATACTACCAGGGCGCCCACACCTAGACAGGAGGACGATTAGGGTCCTCAACCAAAACCTGTGGCTCAAAAGCCTAACCGCAAGGCAGCGGTGTTTGGTGGGAAATGCAAATGCATTACCATTTCCACGAAACAAGTCTCCACATGTTCCAACCCCCAACCAGGAGGGCCAGGAGACTGTGTTCGTCAGATCTCTACCGGTTGACCAATCTGGTATGAGAGATTCTGTGAGTGTCGCGGGACACTCTCCATTTTACGGTGATCACAACTGTAGCAGTTGAGATACACGATGTAAAGCTGCTAAACTGCAAATGAAATTGATATGGCAGCGTCACTGGTACAGCACTTGAACATTGGAGAAGGTATATAATGCAACGTTTTACATGGAAGAAGCATTTTGGCGGGATACTTATTTTGGAATCGATTCAACAAGGACTTACAAGTGTCCTTGGCATTGGTGGTCAAACAGTAGCATCAGTTCTGGTCCTACCAACCAGCCTGTTAAAGGCGGGAAATACAAAGTGCAATTTGAGAATTACTGGAGTACAACATGAGGCCAAATTGCGAGGCCACACAGCATAATTCGTTGGGGCTAGCCGAGGCAAACGCTGGTTAAAAATACGGCTATTCGTTGGTTGTGGTAGGTGAATTCAGTTAGATAAAGTGAAGAAACAAAGGGCTCATCACCAGCTTCGCACTGATGAACTTGGAGAGGCCTTGGAAGAACTCCCTGGATCTATTACAATTGACTTGTCTTCTGGTCATTGGTAAGTGTATTGAAGCGGTATGACAGAAATAAGACTATACTGGAGTTGCTTTTAGGTTCTTCGAGTTTCACGACGTTACGCAGTTCGGCCTCAACGAAGAACCAACCAATTGACTAACGTATACAGACAGGCTGATGCACGAGAGTGAATGCTTCACATCGGAATAGATTGCCTTGAGGGGGCCATTTTGAAGAGCCTGCCAACACTAGGTTGCAGCAATGTTTTGTAACTATTGTGATTCGTTCATAGGTTAAAAAACCAAAAAGAACCCGCCTTACAGACTGCCAAAACTGTGTAACCGAATGCGATCAGTAGTTCCACTCCCAAAACTTGCTAAGCAATTTATAAATTCATTCGTACCAAACACATCAATGCAACGATTGATTGGGATTAATCGAGCGTCTTCAAAAATACACATTTCGGATGTCGAGCCAATTCAGACAACGCCGTCCTGAACGGACTACGTCGCATCCTGGGAGTGGAAAAGTGCGCGTAGCATCATAACTCTCTCAAGGGGGTATAGGTCTGGCAGTATGGACAAACCGTCCACGCCGAGATTCGACGAGGATTCTTAAAAATGAGAACGACCTGAAGAAATATTACCCAGTGAGCAGTCTGACCCAAAGCAGTATTGCACACAAATCTCCCGGGCACACTTTCTGACTGACGTGGGTACGAATCGAAGTAAAGGAATTAAGGGACAGAATAAGTGAACCCGTACGCAAAATCATAGAACAATACTGACCTGGTATGTGAATTGTACACTGAAACAGGTAGTGTCTGCCAAGTGATGGATTAGAGATAACAAAACGACTAAGGCAATGGTAGAGCGTGCGACTATTCGGGAGCGAACCGTATTAATTTAGATGTAAAAGAATATCAAGACTCGGAAATCCTGACCCAATTTCATAAAGGAATGTACAGGTAATCAATAAATACGACTGTGCAGTTCGGAAATGGGGATAATTTGTTGGTGTTTATAACTTGATATCCAGGGCATTGAGGCCTTGCGTTCATGGATGATGAACTTCAGGAGTGTCGAAACGACACGACCGAGGAGACCGAACAGACCCCGGAAGTGCCCGAGCTGGGAAACCTGAATAGGGGACGACAGTCAGCTGAAGAACGGTTCGTTGTTATGACTTTATTACAGTGCAATCAACTATTCTCCGCTTGGAATTTTATTTGTCATTGCTTTTGGTCAGTTCGCAATCAGCAAGAAGGTAGCTCGTTCCGCTTCGGGGAGACATCGGACGCAATGGGGATGTGAAAGGCCATGCTTCGCCGTATGAGCGATGATTTTTGATTGGAAAATAGATTTAAGATGAGCACACTGATAGCGTAGTCACTTTAACTTCAAGCATTATCTCCAAATCGGCTTCTGAATACGTTGCGATGAGCAAACGAAATTGGACCTCATCTATTTGGTGATATGGTAATATGTATTTGCAGCAGGGTTTACCAGAAAAAGCCGCGAATTTCACCACAAAGGGAGGATGTCCAATACATTTGTTTTCAAGACAATAAATTAAATCGCCACAGTGACCTTTGGCAGGATGACAAAGCCCAGGTGACACACAAGTGACAAGCATATAGTATTACTCATTTCTGCCTGAATCTGAGGAGAGATAGCTCATCAGTGGGACTCGACGCCTCTCCTCGACTGTTCGTCTTTGTCGCTACAGACCTTATGCTAGTGGATGAAATGATAGAAGGTTAATCAGACTTCGAAAATGATACGTGAACCGGAATTCCTGAAAACAACAGTTTAGTAACGAAATGACCGCGCAAAACAAGAACATTTTCTTAAATCAGCTATCTCTCAGCTCAAAATCTCATTGTGCTCCAAATTGTGCCTATCACCGTCTGATATAGAGTATCACTAGCCATGGAGAATTGCTGAATCATGGTGCAAAAACCTCTTTCGGGAGTAACTGCTTTTATGCGGATCCAGTTATGATAAGAGCTGATAAACTCTTATGCGAAACGCGCGTAATGCGTGTCACCATGAGATATCCAGGACCAAAACAGAGTAGCTGAATCTCACAGCAGAGGAAGCACCTTGAACTTTCCAAATGCTCCCTCGGTCTGTGGTAAATTATTTCGTTGGACGTAGTCCCCCCCTTTAACGTACGAACCGGTGCACTCATCTAGCTCACTATGTTTCGTGAGTGGCTGATGAAGCATCGTTTTGTCTGTGGTTGAAAAGAAAACCAAAGCGAATCAAATATTGGGAAAGTGCATTTCAGATACTAGGTAAAGCCTGTCGTTTACAGTGTATAATCGTGTTTCAAGACGAACTTTCAGTTGTGAGATAGAACATGGTGTTCAACTGGAACACAGAATTCTTTTCACTTCGTTGACCAGCTGACCCGCATTGCACACACATTCGGCAGACGTAATCTGGAACGGGTAAAATATTCGTATCTTGTTTTGTTTTGCTACAGGGAAAAGCGATCCTGCCATACTGTACTACTCGTGAGTAGAGGCCGTCAAGAGAAAAATAGTCTTTTGTCTGTTGTGGATTCTCCTTAACAAGGATTTTTTTCCAACAGAACCAGATTATTTCGTTCGAGTCATGAAAAAAACACTGTGATGAAAGCATCCTTATGACAAATGACCAAACCAGTCACGTGAACAGCATTCATTCAATCCACTGAAAATCCTACAGTTACGAATGACCACCACTCATTGTTTATTCCAATGAAAGCTACATTTAGTCACCGGTTTGGTGGTTGGTATGAATCGGTGGAAGACCACGTTGATTCACGTTTCTGAGGTGACCTAGTGCATCTTCACCTAAATCGGATCGGTTCATAGCTTTCCGGATGGAAATTAGAGCAAAATGCACTAACATACTCATCAATCTCACGACTGCGTATGTAAATTTTGTTTTTTCTCCCTCGGGAATGATTCATCGGTTTGAACGCTTGTTTGTTTGTGTAGAAGTGCGTCCATTAGCGGTCTGGACCACACTGCGACATAAGAAGCAGTGCATAAAATCAGCCGAGGGATGACTAGCTGGCATCCTGATAATCTACAGCGATTTGTTTTCCTCATTTGGAACGGTACTGAATGGGATAAGACTGTAAATGTCACGGAGAGCGGAATCCACACCCCGAAGAAGAACTTTTGATGGGAAACCGGTGTAACTGGGTGCAGTCAAGGGCAAGAAGTCTTTCAACACCTGGCCATCACGTGCTACTGAATAGGAGTGGCCCGGTTGGCCGCATGAGCAAGATTGTGGACTAACATGCTGTCGACTGGAGTTCGAACCTAAAACGGGTAGTGAAATTTGAAAATGGACGCATTTCCTAATGTGGCTGAGTGTGAAATAAGCGATCGAGACTTTCAAAATGCTTGATATGGCTATGCAACTTTAGCAGTACTGAGCGATTCGTGGTATATCCTGGAGTTTCAGTAATTGAAGTCTCAAACTGCCATAATTCCGCTTAACATAGTGGTATCTCAGTACCAAGTTCTTGCTCTCTGTCACATTTGTTTTGCGTCCCGATGCAAAGGTGCGACAAGGATGTGAAATGGCATGATTTTTCAAATTTAAGGTCAACCGATCACGTGACAAAATCGCATCAGTCCTCCTGATGTGAAACACCTGATTGGTGGAGACTTTGATGTTGTAGGGTGACAGCGTGAGACCACATGTGAATTTGTTACGCCGTTCTAGATTCGGAACAGAAACCTCGACTCGACTAAGCCCCACGAGGATGTCCTATAAGTACCCACTAAACCAAGCTAAAAATTTGAACATCCACACGATGGAATAAAATGGAGTTATCATCTTTTAAGTCAATAATTTGTCTCCGTTACGTTTATAATACGGTTTCACTTACATATGGAAAAACCGTTGGAGCTAAAAATTTGAACATCCACACGATGGAATAAAATGGAGTTATCATCTTTTAAGTCAATAATTTGTCTCTGTTAAGTTTATAATACGGTTTCACTTACATTTGGAAATAACCGTTGGACCGCACAATGCGACAATTTAGCAGGATGAGCCAACTAAAGCTTTTTATCGTTGCGGTCTGTCTTAAACAGATTACTGAATCAATAAAACGGATGAAATGCAGTACACGAAGAAATATCACGAGATTTACAATAGTTGAACGATGATATAAGTTGAATAAGAGACCCAAATCGGTCCCTTGTTTATGATACACGTCAAACGAACTTACTGCATAAAGGTCGCTCCATAGTCCACTTTAGTCTGCTCTCATCATATCGGTGTATTTTCCCCTGATGCGATACTGTCTACCATGATGTTGTAAACTCTTGTACGTGGAATGATTCGGGAACAATCTTCATTGTGCGTGCTGTCCGAGAATTGTTGATTTCGTCCTACCACACATCACCTCGGATGAGATGTGACTGATACACACATTGCGTGCAAATAACTCGAAGAATTTGCAGACATTTTGTCGGTTCCCGTTACCCAGTTTCTTGCTAACGCGAATGCTGTTTTCGCCAGCTAGTTAGCCCCCATTTGGCAACAAAAAAACCAAGGCAATTTATCACGAAAATATTCTGACGAGGTGCGTTTTATTTTCTGATGACCCGGTGACACCCCGGTGTACACCCACATGTCCAAGCATACCCCTGAGTAAATTATCAACCGTGTCAATTCAGACCGAGCCCTCAGTAGGTTAACTTTTCGTAAGATTATTTTACGCTAGTTTGGCATTGCTCGAAGCAGCAGGTGTGTCTGGACTACATAGTAACCAGGACTAGCACTGGCCCAAAAATGGACAAAAACAAACAGGCAAATTACCACTTAGCACGCGATCATCAGAAGAAAAATAGACGTTCAGTGTGCTGACCACTAATCATTATATGATTGGAACATTGAGAACACATGCCTTTAGCTCAGCAGAGCTTCGTCAGTGCTGACGGATCAATAACGGCTGAGTTTACGAATAGAAACCTGCTATTGGCTGCACGTTGGTTGTCTGCATCAGGTGTCCAGTTATGATTGGTCGTCAGTCGGGAAGATTAGAGGACTCGCGACAGGAACAAAAAGCCAAAAAACTTGTTGACTTCGTGTACATACTGACAAACATGTACTTTCCTCATGATGTGTAGTTTTTTCTACCAGAATGAACAGATGTTGCGCTCTGTATTGGGGCACACTAGGGCATCAGGTGTTGTGAGTTTCGGCTCGTTCCTCATTTGGGATTCACAAATCTTCGTGAGTAAAAACAGCAACGATTTCGAGAAACGGTCATTTGAAGTCATTTATGTTTGATCTTTATGGTGTCCATTCTTGGAGAGGAGTGCTGTGTACGTGTAAAAAGTCGTTCCAAACGAATAAAAGGGTGGAGAGATAGATTTTGATGTATTCTCTCGGTGTTTTCTACGACACATTCCGCTAAGCATGCGAACTGAGACATTCAAACCCTGAGTTGTGTACTGTTAACAACTGCTCAATAAAACGAAAGGGATTCTGTGTTACTGGCCACCATGACCCCAAAACAAAACAAAACTTGAACTGCTGTTCAAATTTTGAGGAGACACCAAAGGTAGTGACTTTAAAAAGTCAATAGAACAGGGACTGATGCATATGAGAGGACGATTCTAGCTCTGCCTCGGGGGCTGTTGACAATATGCCCTGAAAGCAATTAGAAAAATACAGTTTGTATATTGGAACTGCTGAGTGGCGACCTTAAGTACAACAGTCACCTCCTCAATGCATTCCGAATGTTTATCAGTGAAATTTGAACTCGAGACACTTCCCTTCAACCTGATTGGTGAACATCGCTTTGAGTCAGTCCGAGTTTAAGCACATTTGGTGTGTGTTGTTCAATGGCTACTCCTAAATGAACCTTTGTGAACACAAACTCTTGGGAATAACCACTTTTATCGATTCCATCAAAGTTTACCTGCATGTTAAACTGCCTAAAGGAAGGAAAACCGCATAGCAGAGAAGGCTATCTTTGGTCTGTTGACGTAGCCTTTTCAGAGTGGACGATCGATCACTTAACAGATAGTTATCGCCTATGAACCCCCGGCAATGATTAAAACCTAGAATTAGTCTTTCCACAGCAACCCTCCTCCACAACACTAGTTCGTAAACACAGAACCCGATCCGGTCGAAGTAGGGATAGCTACGATCTTCATCGAAAAGCACAACGATAGAGTTCAACGTGAAGGAGCCAGGGTAAGATAGTTATCGCCTATGAACCCCCGGCAATGATTAAAACCTAGAATTAGTCTTTCCACAGCAACCCTCCTCCACAACACTAGTTCGTAAACACAGAACCCGATCCGGTCGAAGTAGGGATAGCTACGATCTTCATCGAAAAGCACAACGATAGAGTTCAACGTGAAGGAGGTTTCCAGGGTAAGAACTCTCTTGGTCCGCCATCCTTCCCTCTGATGTTTTTGAAGATAAATTAGTGATTGGGTGCTCACATATGTTTTTCGACTCCTTATGTTGGTCTTCACTAAAATCGGTAGAGTCGAATGAATATAAATACCACTCACTCGTCGTCGAATGCACTGCGAGATACCTTAAACGTTATTGTTCTAAATTAGAGACTAACCCCGATTTAAGATAGGTGCAGAGTAGTTTGGTGACTGTTGGGTCGGATACCTGCAATAAACCACAGGAATCCTGAAGTGGAATTTGGTCTTATATTGATACCCTGTGCGACTGCTGCTTCAGTAGCCTGCCCGCGTAAACCTGTAGCGTGAGATGTCAGGAAGTCAGCGGTATTCGACGTTCGAGAGGACGGCACACGTCAGTTCTGAAATGTGCAGATATACGGACTGGTATTAATGAATCCACACAGTATACACAGCACACATGCGCACAGGTCGGGTGGAACAAGGGAGAAGGCCGGAGTGTGGTAACGACACGTGTATTGAGCGAAACCGAAACCGGAAGCGGGGGGTGTGTCAGGGTCGGGTCAAGGTCAGTTAGGGAGTGTACAATCGGGGTACTCTTCCCTGTCCAATGCCCGTGGTGATTCGTCCGTGGTACCTGCAATGGGGGAAGAGAGAAAGGGAGGGGCACGTATAAGGTCATATGAGAAACGGGCAAGCAGATACATTCGAGTTTCAAATGCGTTACA
>NW_008752050.1:199776-203939 GCF_000715545.1 Opisthorchis viverrini | reverse complement strand
GCATGCGAACTGAGACATTCAACCCCTGAGTTGTGTACTGTTAACAACTGCTCAATAAAACGAAAGGGATTCTGTGTTACTGGCCACCATGACCCCAAAACAAAACAAAACTTGAACTGCTGTTCAAATTTTGAGGAGACACCAAAGGTAGTGACTTTAAAAAGTCAATAGAACAGGGACTGATGCATATGAGAGGACGATTCTAGCTCTGCCTCGGGGGCTGTTGACAATATGCCCTGAAAGCAATTAGAAAAATACAGTTTGTATATTGGAACTGCTGAGTGGCGACCTTAAGTACAACAGTCACCTCCTCAATGCATTCCGAATGTTTATCAGTGAAATTTGAACTCGAGACACTTCCCTTCAACCTGATTGGTGAACATCGCTTTGAGTCAGTCCGAGTTTAAGCACATTTGGTGTGTGTTGTTCAATGGCTACTCCTAAATGAACCTTTGTGAACACAAACTCTTGGGAATAACCACTTTTATCGATTCCATCAAAGTTTACCTGCATGTTAAACTGCCTAAAGGAAGGAAAACCGCATAGCAGAGAAGGCTATCTTTGGTCTGTTGACGTAGCCTTTTCAGAGTGGACGATCGATCACTTAACAGATAGTTATCGCCTATGAACCCCCGGCAATGATTAAAACCTAGAATTAGTCTTTCCACAGCAACCCTCCTCCACAACACTAGTTCGTAAACACAGAACCCGATCCGGTCGAAGTAGGGATAGCTACGATCTTCATCGAAAAGCACAACGATAGAGTTCAACGTGAAGGAGGTTTCCAGGGTAAGAACTGTGCAACTGCTGCTTCAGTAGCCTGCCCGCGTAAACCCAGCTTTTGAATTTACCTCCCGGATAAATTATTGATAAAATTCCAATTTACGCATTAAAACAAACTTGGGGCATCCAGCTGACAAGTGCTTGGCGAGTTAGTGTTAATCCTCAGTTCACAATTCTCTGAGTAGCTTTTCACGACTGATTTTTAAACTGACAGCATGAATTACATTCCCTGTGAGAACTGAAACTATTCCAGTACAGTATGCTTAAAAGAGTGAGTTGCTAGTTAGTAAACAGTCAGCGGGCCAGCATTTCTTTAGCGTCTTCATGATAATACGCAAACGGAAGTTTGAAAAGTGACTGAACGTATTAGAAACAAGGTCACGATCAAACCTTGACGTGAACAGCAATGTGATTGGCGGATTAAGATGCGTCTTCTTGTTGTGCTATGATCACACATTGATCAACAAAATATCAGTGATGCAGACATCCCTGACCCTGGAACACTCAACGTCCTGGGAAGCTCTGTTGCGCTGATCCAGAGATCTTGTGGCCACGTCTCATTCCACGTCAGTGCCTGAGAATACTGACGAGTACTAAAAATCCTCCTCGTACGGGTGAGGAGCCGCGCAGTTCACACATTTTCTTCGGCATTTGCAAGCAAATAGAAAACTGGTCTTTGGTCATCCAAGACCGCCAATCTACCCACAGGGCTGGTGTTTGTCTGATGGACAACGATGAGATTTATTGCTACGTCCTAAAAAATTTGACAAGTTATGTTTTCAAACTGGCCTTTGCGATTGGCTCAAAAGATCGCGATAAGTTTCTTTGTTCTTGGGGGCTTACCAGGTAAACCCAGATGAAAACAAATGAAATTCGTGTTTGCGATACTCTTCAACCGAATGCGTTGCACGTAGGCCGCCTCAAGTTTTGGTTGATGTGATATTCAATATATCGAAGTATATTCTCTTGAAAGGACATACTATCGAAAACACTATGCTACGATATTTCGAATACCGTATCAGTCAGAATATTTTGTGCAGCATGTGGAATATCCCAAAGAAGGGATTTATTGGATTCCTCCGTTACCACATCAGAAATTAGTTTGTAAGTGAATGCCCTTCATTTTTAACACGACTGAATATCTCCCACGCCAACTGTCTACTAGTTGTGTTCATCGGCTCACATATTCATCCAACCGAGTGCTCCCTTTTAGTACACGACGTTTTAACTGGGTAATTAATGTGTTTTTCAGCGACTTCATCATCTGGAGACCGGAAGGTGCCTTCCAGAAATTTGTTTAAAAGACCAACCAGGGGATCAATCGCGATCGATGCCCTGACAGTTGTTTACGTTGCATAAAACAAGCAGAGAGTTTGTTTGGATTGCTTGTTTACGAAATCCAGTTGACTGGATGGACGCATCGAAAACCATTGATAAAAAGCATATTATATGTTTTTTCTACATGGAGGGAAAATCAATTGTTATTTGTACACTAACACAATGACGTCACTGTGAATGCAGCTACCAACGTTGACGTTCAACGTTTGCCGGGCACATACCAACACAGTGATGAGTTTTGGAAGCTTGGGTTTACTGTTTTCACTTGTTTGTAGCAGAACTACCAAAGTGAAATTGTTCAGAACGGAGTCTTTCTTCGCGAGAGACGTTACGCTTCCAGGATTGTTCGGTACATCTGACAAAAAGTGGTCGAACGTTCGGGCAAAAACCACTGTAGGGGGTGCAGGGTACTGGAGAAATCCTGACACTTCCAACGGGTTAGTTTTTGCGTGGAAAAATGACAGGAACCGGGTAGTAAAAATGTTATGGACAAGGTCCGTTGACTTTAGGCCAAGGGTGCATTTACCTAGCTGGACGATCGCTGAATTTAATCGAGTATTAGATAGCCGAGTATTAGATGACGCGAAGAAAACAGTCTTTGTTTGGGACGGTTCCGGTTGAAATTTTGTGAAGCGCGTTTCAGCTGGATCCGCACGATTATCAGTGAGCGAAGGTTTTGTGTATCCTGTCACCAACACTGGTTGCTCGATACTCTTGAGTGGTTGTTGCAAGTATCACGAAAATCATTCTGAAAATATCTACATTTCAAGTGTTAAACAACAAGAAGTTCATGGTGGATGGAAAAGGCTTATTCATTCGGAAAAACGAATGCTTGGAATCACCTTTGGTGACTATATATGAGCAGATATATTAAAGTGGAGTTTTTCAGAACGACGCATCTGAGAAAAATCCAGTACTGATGAGTCCAGGAATCCTACTGCAAAGGCGGTTTATTTTTGGTTAGCGGAAGATGAGAGCGTCCACAGAATCCTAAGTAACTCCCGGTGCTCAGGCGACAACTAGAAAGACTCGAATAACCCGATTTTTTACTCTGTTTCATTCATCGAGATGAGTTTGGGACATGAACGGAGGCGGGCGATATGGGTGATGGTAATCTTTCCTCCAGCGATCGGTGTGAAGAGGTACAAATACTACTGATATTAATTTGAGTCTTCTGTCAAACCGCATTGGCTTGCAGACGACTGCATTTTTCAAAATTTGTACAATTTGGGTTCCAGCAGAACATAAGTGGACAGAATGTCGGGGACGATGCCTATCTAATTAGCCACAAGAAGGACAAAACCGGCCGTAATTTACTGGCTTTTTCAGAAAACTCGCAAGTAGTGTTCCCTAAACAATTGTACAAGTCCGCTGAACGGTTTTTAGAAGCATTTTGAGTAGCAAACAGTTGTCTTCGATATTGGACCCCACACCTATGCCGAGAAAATAAAACCGGAGTTTCCTATCCATTACTGCGGCTACCCTATATCACCGCCAAGCATGCAATGCTCAGAAACAAACATCGTGGCAATTTCATCCTGGAAGAAAAAATAAAACCCTGACAGGACACAGATGGATATTCAAATCACTTTCGTCTGGAAAATCCTTCCTCCTCTCAGGAGGACCTGATCTTCGTCCAACAGCCGCGCCAACCCGTCAGACACCTGAGATGAGAGAGAAACATGATACCACCAGCATACCAGAGTGCGTTCACACTTAGGCAACATGGTTCGTTTTTCCAAACGCTTGTCCTCGTTGTGTCGATCCTCCAACTGTTATGTGAATGCAAATTCTACATGTTTGGTGGCTACCTGCTACCAACCTGCAGACAACAGAACACCACTGCATTTTCTGACACCTGGGTGTTAAGTAATAGCCACTTGGTACGAAGCAGCCGTCATAAAGAGACTGAACCTTGTCGTGGTGTGACAGTTTGCGCACCTCAGCGACCCATTGAGCTATATTGGGGATGTCCCCGAAACACTCACAGAGTCTCTCATACCAGGTTGTCAATGGTTTAGAGGTCTGACGAACACAGTCTC
>NW_008752050.1:138492-199711 GCF_000715545.1 Opisthorchis viverrini | reverse complement strand
TCCCGCCAAACACCGCTGCCTTACGGTTAGGCTTTTGAGCCACAGGTTTTGGTTGAGGACCCTAATCGTCCTCCTGTCTAGGTGTGGGCGCCCTGACAGTCCCTCGACCCACGTACAGCCATGAATTGCACATATGATGGACTGTTTCGTATAGCTCTTTGTTCATCATGAATCATTTGTTGGAAGCTACTTATCGTGATTTCTTCAAAGCCTACAACTGCAGTACATGACCAAAGAGCTAGTTGCAACGAAGTGGAACACTGGAAGACTCTCCTCCAAAACGGATACTTTTGGGAAATGGGAAAATTTAAGTATCCAATCATGCGCCGCTGGAACGCGACCACTTGGTGATCAGTAACTAACATTCGCACGCAAAGAACACTTGTATAGAAGTTGTAACTCATTCACAAAGTAAGACTTTGTCCTTTTCCTATGAACTTTGAAGAACTGCATTGTGTATTCATTTATAAACCAGGGATTATTGGCTGTATTGTTTTAAAAGACCCTTTTGCTACATAGTAAAATAGCTTCCCTAAAACTAACAGGCTGTTGGATTCGTTAGGCCTACCTGTGTCAGCGGACTGGTTGTATTTCAGAGAAATACTTTCCATATGCGGTCTCTCAGAAGCACGAAGGTCAAAAACAGACTTACCACACACTGTGAAGCTCGAACAAAAGCTCGAACACTAGGACAAAATGCGCCAACCCAATTTGTGAGACCGTTTCAATTAACTTGCGTTTCTAAATCATATGACACACAAGCAGTATAGAGCAAATTTCCATCGATCGCTTGACTGAGCGTGGAACTGTTGAAAAGAGGATGATATGAGAGTAGGATCTTGCTTGAAAATTACTTAATACGACATTCAGAAATTTCGTTTGTTAACATTCACCACAGCATATTACATGTGTAACGGTGATACTACTGATGAAAGGTATGCGAGTAGCATGTCTTGTCGTAAATACGCTTTGCGGGCGCTTTGTAGCATTTACTTGGATTTGAGAAACAGTCAGTGAATAACCAAAAAAGTTCAGGGGGACACATTCAAAGAGAAGATGTGTGGTGGTCGTTGGCTTGTTCGCTGAGCTGGGCAATTTGATTGCAAACGTTTCATCACCAATCGAGGTGACATCATCAGTGCGTTACTGTAAAGCGTAGTAGTGCGTAGCTGTGGCTTGGTAGTTGTGCACAACCACCAACTAATAACTCCCCAGCGAAGGCTTTTTTCCTTTGACATGTAAAGAAACTTGTAGGTTGATACTCGTTGGGACACGTACCGATTAGCCGGACTTCAGTGAAAAATTGTCTCGAGGTAGAAGACCGTTTCTACCCGACATTCACACGTTGTGAGGAAAACTCCTGCAAATTTCAGAGCAGTGGCGCATTAGATATTATTGCTAGCCTTGTGCAAAAACTTATTTCTTACATATGCCTTAAATAGTTTTTCTATCAAGCTGAAAACTGTGTGCTCCGTGACAGCTGGTTTATCCAATTTGGTTTCCCCCGGACATGACAGTAAGAGGAAAAGTACATTGCCATGGTGAATAAACACACGAAATTACAGCAGACGGGAGGTTTCCAAAAAAGGAAGAACACGGTAGTTTCAGAGCTGCTTTGTCGTAAAATGAGGACCAGGGTTGGAGCCGCACCGCTGTCAGTCAATATAGAAAGATTATAGTAATATTGTTGGAGTCTGGTAAACAGGTTTGCATCACTGCAGGGTGGCGACAAAGGGACAGTCGTTGACAGTTACAAATTTGGTTAGAATAACCAAATGACACGTAACACACACACACGCACAATCCCACAAACTACTGACGTCGGTTAATCATTTTGACAAATGAGGAAAAATCGACAGTTGTGAACAAAATATCGGATCTGGGTGGAATTCGCTGATATTGAATGACATGAGTGTACATGGGGATCTGTTTGTTCCCGGGTACTGGCTTATGATTGGTTGGTGTACACGGGTGCTGTCCCGTAAACTCTGAACAAACCAATAGTCGTTACAAACAACTGAGAAGCAAAAGGCTCAATAACTCTCCACGAAATAAGTCAAGAAAGAGGGACAGAGAGTGTGAAGGTTGGGCGGATCTGAAGCATTTCACCGACGACCAGCCGTAATATGCCGTTTCACACTAATTCCTTAAAAAAAACGTCAAAACTAAGCTTCTTCGATTCCTTGAGTCTCTAGTTTTCATCTGCTTCGGCATGAATTTCATGGTTCCTGGAAGAAATCAGCACCCGGTACTTTGTACACGTTTTTGGAATCCAAGTCAGTTGACAGTTCATGGAAACCAGTGTATAAATTTGTGACAAACGCTCATTGGCAAAACTAACCGAATGTTGACATGATCTTCAGATCAATGCCACCTTATTCTCTCGTTTATAAAATTCAATTTATGTTCAGTTTAGCCCCCCAATAAGTTGTAAACGAGCGTTTACCTTAGCCTACCTTCAGTTTGGTGTTCAAGCTAGAAACAACATTGATGGACGGTCGGATAATAGAGTAACCCGATGAGGTTCAAGAAAGGCAAAAACGATATCGGCTCTCTTTCGGTTCTTACCAACCTTGCTGGTTGTATGTGGAGTATGTTTCGAACACGGAAAGTTTTACGGGCCAGTGCATGCAAGTAGCTATTTTCAGTTTTTCTGTCGCCATATTTTTGAAACCTTAAACCACATGTACCCCTAACTGAAGGTTTTTTTGTAAGTAGGTATGATGTGTCTGAAATTTTGCCATGAAATGTCTTTGTTCAGGAAGTGAGTGGCTATAATTGATGTGTCTCTCCTTTAGAAATTTGGATGGTTTGTTTTCCACACTATTAGAGCACAAAAGACAGCCCGTTTAGGCCAGGAACTATACTCGACAGCAAAGTACTTTGTGGTTGGAACACCGTCTCCCTCTGACTGGGCCAGTCTCTCCGGGGTTGTCAGTAATCAGTCGCTGGGTTTAGAGGTTTGGATTCTCGATCACTGAACGGCCTTTCCGAAGTAGTTTATAACTAATTAAACTGTAGGAAAATGATAATATTTTAAAAACTGTACTCCTATTTTAAGCGTACACCTCTACAAGAACGACTGCTGGATGGACAAAGTGTTGTCTTCCCGTTTGAATTCACAAGGACAGAATGGAATGTTGCAAGACTGTTTGTTCCAGAAATCAACCAAAATATCAAACAAAGGTGGTTGATCAAGACCTTGAGATTTGATAACGTGAAGCCCAAAAAAAAACAGAGGTCTTCGCAAGAGTTTTCATGACAGACTACTCATTTGTGTGGAACAGCTCAAACTGATTAAGCCTCTAGTTGCACAAGTAATTTGTGAGTGAGAACCTAAAAACTCCAAATCAAAACCTCCGAGACGTTAGCGTTTATTGATTACCAAAGATGCGAACGGTCGGAAATTATAGAAGAAGCTTGAGAATCTCCATGGGTGTTGACACGGCTTGTTGAACTCCTATTACGTATCACTCACGCTTGAGCGGTCAAATACTGGTCTGAATATGATTATCACAGTTAATCCCCTCCAAACTCAGAGAAGCACTGCGAACGCGTCACACCCGCATTCAAACTCGGTGATGAGCAGCAATGTGAACCGTGGATAGCTGACGTCCGACAAATTAACATTGCTTATTTCAACGACTAAGGACAGACACAGTAAGACAGGACACAGCAAGAACCACTTTGTTTCTTCGCTTGCTTATTTCGTTCCGGGGCAACCAAATAGATATTTTGTGGTCTAGCGAGTTTCGGTACCTGCGTAAATCATCCTTGTATGCAAGTTCTACGAATTCCGATGATACCAGAAAGTGGTTTGGGCGAAACACACTACTTATAATTTTACTGAAAACTCTTTGACAACCCAGGACCGATTTGGTGCTTCTTCGGGTTCATCAGCTGAACGAAGTATCCGAGTTTCCGTCAAGCTTATGTTCTATTTGAATCCAAATTGGAAACCAGTCGTGGGTTATCGCGGCGCTTTTAGTAGCATTATAAGTAGCGTGGTACTCCCAGACAACAGCGAAATGCGATACCTTGAATATAGTGGCAAGTGAAGCATGAGGTAGCCTGGTGTACCATCATAAGCAAGGGATTAAGCTTGGTTCAGCTGAGTCTCTTGTCAAAATCAAAGCCGTGTGCAAAGGAAAGTACTTAGCGAAAGTCACTTGGTTCTTAAAAAATTTGATGTCTTAAACTGTATCTCACAAAATAGCCTAAAATCAATCAGCAACGGAAAGTGAGACCAGTCTATGCAGAAAGGCTGAGAAAATCGATAAAACTGTTACATCCATATTGGAGCACATCAAGAAGCCGCATCTCACAAATACACACAGGTAAATTAACAATCTTGTATCCAATGCCAAGAGGGTAGGCTAGAACAAATTCACTGCCCCCTCTGAACTAGGTATTGTTATGGTTTTGACATATACATTGACAACTGCCCCGTTGTTAGACCACTTAAGCCCTCACCACGGGAACAGATGAATTGACAGATAAACACATGCTGAGGTAGCTTGACTTGGGAGCTGGTTTTTAGCTCCTCCCTGGTGATAAGTTTTTTGCCGAGGGCCGGGTTCAACCGAGCAGCAGGAAATGTTCCGGTAAACGTCCCAAGTAATCCTCGCGCCAACAGTTCACTCATCTTACGGTCTTTGAAGGGTAAACAAAAATAAACAAACCAGCAATAAATCTATAGATTGTTGCTAAACTTCCGAAAACTAGGTTATTTTTCAACCACAGAGCTCCTTTCCAACCTCTCATTATAAGCCTTTCCGAAAGGCTGTTTTCTTGAAACGCCCCATTCAGAATTTCACCCCTTCTTTTAGAGTCATTACTGGCCTGTCAATGTACAAGCTTGCGTTTGACCTTGACAAGCTGTCCGTCGGTAGTGATTCAACTGGTTCTACTTATGCCTTTTGAAACAAAATTTTTCAACTGTTGAACAAAATCTTTATTTTAAAGATGGCGGTGGCGCTGAGGTTTGACCCCAGCAAACTCTGGCTCTTGAAGAATTTACTGCGGCAGACTTTGGTGGGAAAATGAATCTTAGTGAAATAAACCCGTCAGAAGGCCGGGAACGGGTTTTAACGAGTACTGTAATTGAGTCACTCATATGTTTCAGACGGCGTAATATGAAGGACAATCGAAGACTTAACGAAGAGTCCTGGAATAACTAATTCGCAAGTAATTAACGCGTCCCGGAAAACAAGTCAGAACTGTTTTAAAAAACTCAGTTCCGAAAATCACTACAAACTGCCCATCAAAATTACCGTGATGCTATGATTCGAATTTTCCTCCACGCAAATTGATTTGCCATTCGTTCTGGATAATAATCGATGGAGAGATGATGAGAGGAATGGTCCTACCGGGAGCTTTTACCAAGTGACAAAGCACGTTCAAATGGTATCTTGTTCCATAAGGAAACAGGTCTCGGTTCATAAAGGAAACCGCTTACAAGGTTGCTGAAAAACTCTTCGACAACCCACGACTGAGGCTCATCAGGTAGGCGCAGTCCCCGAGTTTCCGTCAACCTTATGTTCTACTTGAACCTGAATTGGACTATTTTCGAGAAATACACTAATTTGCAAATCCCGAGAGACTCAACTGAATCTCTGGGTTATGATATTCGAATCACGCTTTCAAGTGAATGAAAAACTTGCTACCAGATAGGAAGCCCGACAGACGGGTCGGTCGGTCGACACAACCGGGAAAGTTATTGGGTAGCCTTTTAAAGCGTCGGGCAAACCAATCGCGTGGTTCAAGCGTGAACATCATCGCCTGTCCGAACGTGGACATTCAGGTGCGTCCAGGATGCTTTTGCGGAGTTGTGGTAACACGCATCAAGGTGTGAATTCCAGGCATCTGCTAAAAATACGGACTTCTGATGAGCTCTAATTATGTCGAAAGTCGACCCCCGGGCTTTCGATGACCTTTGGCTTAATTGCACCAGGACAGAAGGACGCAAATTCCATGAGCCCCAAAACCAATTGAAATAAACAAAAAATTTTAACAAATGATCCGAGTAGAGCCAGATCACATTTTTCAGTGACCTGCACTTCAGATGCCGTTGTGAAAACTTCTGCTGTCGTATGAGAAGCACAAATCGCCATCTTGTGTGACATATTGCTCATTATTAAAAAGAGGTAATTAGGCTCCTGGGTAATTTGGTGAGTCCGTACACAAGAGAAGAGCGCTCACTTTGAGTTTCGTTCTCGTCCAGTTCATCTACTGTGCATATTCGTGAGATGGACCCTGGACATCTAGCATGTGACGCAAGCATTTTATCACCAGTTCACCAGCGCAGGCTGAATGCACCGGAATAGTCACTTATGAATATAAATTCAGAGAATCCCTTCACAACCCACAACTAAACCGAGAATTTATCCACTGTAACCATTCAGTCTGATCACATTGCGATAGACACCACTCCTCCACGATCTTCTCTCTTTCAAGCAGAACTACTCTGGACCTTGAGGCTACATTCCAGCAATGCCGTAACGCACAGTAAGCTGCAAAAAATGGCTTATCATAACTGGACCAGTGATGCCAAAATAAGAATTTTGGGGTTCGACTTTCGAACTTTGATAAAACAAACAGAGGGGAAAACCAACAACCAACTACCATCCATAAAGAAGGAAACGCAAATTGACTCGTCATGACCTTTCCGACCATTCGGCCACGGTTAGGCCTCCCAAGTACGATGAGTGCAAAAAGCATGAAGGCTACCAAACTATTGCTATGTTTTTTGTTTCTACGGCTTTGTTGGAAACCTTTTCGAGATCGATTTGAGTCAGCCCTGCTAGATGACTAGTAATTTCGTCGGTTTAGTGAGCAGTGACCTTCTCATCTAGCTGTGAACCTGTGTAGAATGTACGTCACTTAATTCCCTCCGGTCAAAAGCATGGTCCCAACTCAAAATACCGACATGTGATGTGAACCACGTACATCTACCTTTAAATGAAGTAGCCCATTTTCAGGCCTCCAAAATACGCTAATCGACGTAATGAGCTTGCTACTGTGACCTTCGAAATTGATACTTAAAACGGAATACTTGAATCTATTCCACAATCTCTGCAGATGCGTATCGAATTGCGCGCAGCAGCAGTGCATTTCTTTTCTCTGATCTAGACAAACACAGAACGATTCACCAACAGCTATACTCTATCGGATGCCCCCAAAACCATCGCCTCGGCTCCCCGCAGGGAGTGCCCTCATGCAAACCAGGAAAAACCCAGAGCATCCTTTCTTCTCAGAGTCTTGCTAATCTAGCAAGGCTGTACTTGACATTAAATATCAATCCATAGCGATGATAGTGCCTTTACTAAGGTATTACGCTATTACGGACCTCTCCGTGGCAGCGGTAACAGAGTTTCCGGCTAATCAAACATAGCTTTGAAAATGACAGGATATTGCCAACAAGCTGTTTTGTGTGGTTATTGGATGGCATGCGAGGGAACGCCCATTTAAAACGATTATGAAGAGAACTTCTGAGGATATATAACCATGGTCGAAAACAACAATAGAACTAGCTAGAATTGAGCCACCAAATTTGGGTAGCGCGTGCAAACCTGATATGTATTTAACCGCTGACACTTACATTGAACGATGTTCTTACTAATCACCTCCATGGCTAATTTCTCTTTCATTGCATTCGGTGATGATGATCGTGTGTTTCTCCGAGAATCCTTCGGATAATCGTTTACGTGTTCCAGGCAGAAGTATCATTCACGCGGGAAGTTTGCTTGGTACTGGTCACAAAATTGTATCAAAATTTTAAATTATAGCACAAACCCTGCAGTAACTTGTAACTTGAGAAGTCTACATAAGCAAAGTGTGGACCAACAAGTACGCACGAACTTAAATCATACCAGAAGCAACCCTTTCAACGCTTGGATGCCACTTCAACTGGGCTACTGAGAAAGCTGTCCGAAGTTGAACGACTGTAAATGACTCCACTGATACCAAAAGGGCAGCTGGCGAAATTTTCCGTTGGGCTTTTCGTTGACATCATTCAAACAGGCAGACGTAAGTTTAGATTGGGAACAGTTTAAGGAATATTGCAGGTAAACATGTGCAATTGCGGCTAATCGTGAAGGATCTATTTGTTTTTTTTGTTGCCCGACGCATCACACATGAAGTTTTGGTCCGTATTCCAGATTCGTATTAGCGTCTTCATCTAGCGAGGCGGTTTTCCTTTGATTAGAAGCTTGATGGCTCAACTCCGCATCATACTCTGTGTAGCTTTGTTTCTCATTTCCAGGCAGAGTTTGAGATCACCAAGCCTCATACAAAAGCAGTCCTTTGACATCCAAAGCAGGTGGTTGTCAAGAGAAGGTTCACAACCATGATTTTAGACTGGCCTCATGAAGGAGGCGATACTCGCGCTGGGCTCACATGATAGTGGACGTCAGCAGCTGTCATCAACTGCGAAAGTGAGAACGTCCTTCAGAAGCGAGCCCTCTGTTGAACTACAACGAACTAACCTGTTATGAGCTACTAGACATTACAGTAAAAGTCTGATTTGCTCACAGTGTTTGAAAAGTAAGCATTCCCGAGCGTCCTCTTGAACTTCCCTGTACGTTCCTTGATAATTAACCAATGCAAAGCAGTTCCGTCATTCCCGTATTAACCTTCCATCACATGCGGGGACGGAGCTATGACACATGTACAAACGCGACTCACATGTGTTATCAATGCTATACACCGTCACATCCATATAGATCTTATTTAGAGGGGATCGAGCTCATTGAGCTGTATTCGAGGCACCTATTTTGCTCACACATCTGTCATTGGTACGATGACAAGTGTCCCACAACAGATGTTGACCTTGATCAGTCTGTTTGAAACTTCGCGTCGCTCAGTATGTCCGAAAAACTCACGCTATGTAAAAATGAAGTAGTATTTGAATTATAATAATCTTTGTCAAGGAAATACGTCCAGCTGATCAACTCAGCTGGACCAGCAAGACCGACAACGGGCCATCCATAACTTTTCACCAACCTCAAAAATAGTATCGCTTCATGAAAAGATTTCGTCCCCATTTTGATTGGCAGGAACTTAACTTCGCTCTCGAACGACCCACCTGTATACAGCATGTGAGACCGAGATGAGAAGATTCACTTCTTTGTTTTTGTCCACTACGGGGCAACGTAAACTTGGTCCATTGAAACTGTAAACATTGTCATGAAGTTTAAAGGTTTGTTTAGGTTTGGACTGTGCATGTTTTGGGTGAACCTTGCTGACAGACAGATGATAATAGGGCAGGCCTGCTCACAGACAAGTTAATCGGTGAATACGATTAAAGACCATCTCGGAATCGGGCAAACATCAACCTGGAATTCTGTTCATTCATACACTTTGTGGGGGTCCGTTCACGTGTGTGAAACTGGAGTGACAGTTAACCTTTGTCAAAAACTCTGACAGTAGCGAGCATCAATAGTGATAAACACAGAACGTGAGCGTTGCCTAGACTTTCTTCAAAAGAATCACTGACGGCGTCTTGGGGCAGTAAACCAAACTAACTCACATAAGAAAAAATTACGCCAAGTTAAGGAAGGCGTGATTACTAAATAAGTCAATACAGAGAAGTGCGGGTTAGAGTAATGTTTATTTGCGGATGTTCATGAATGAACAGTGTAGCAGTTGGAATGGAAACGGTCAAAAAAGCTATTTTCGAGGCAATTTTTTTCGGACTATTAACCAACAAACACACAAGTGTTTGTACTTCAATAAGGTGACGCACAACTGCGACGTCTCTCGATTTGTGAATTTTCTAAAGATGTTGAAATTGCCTTGGAATTATCGCCGTCAAGCGAATAGTCGGTGGTGGATAAAACCGCCTCACCGTAGCATATCACACAAAAATCTAGGGGTTCAAGGGCCGAACAAAGAAAATACAAACTTCAACACACACTCATTTGCAAATCAATTTGGTTTTCACGGGGAGACTCAACTGAATCTCTCGTTTACGATATTTTTCAACCGAATGTGCTGCCGTTGAAGGAGAACTTAAGGTTGACAGACTTCTCCTACCTGATGGTAGGCCCCAAGAAGGGCGACCAACTAGTGGGCTGTTGAAGAGTTTTAAGCAACCTTTTGAGTCGTTTTTTAAGAGGATATAACCATCTTTCAGGCTCTGGTTATCCGTCTCTGCGGTGTCTCCAGTTTGTAAGTTATTTTTTGTAAACGAAATTCCGTAAAACAACATAGGGATCTCTCATTTTTAGCTGATAAAATAATCCTAGGGAACACAGGTCGAACATGTTTTGTCCAAGTGGGTATGGTGGAAATATGATGCTCAGATATCTCACTGAAGGGCACCAGGACTGATATCTCATGACATGTACATTAAAATGTCTTACAAAGTGTCTCGATGTAACTGAGCCAAGTAAAATGTGGTAAAACGGTGAGGAATGACCTTGAACAAGCTTTTAAATTCCAGCATCTGGTGGAAAATAATGAAATAATATCATAACGCAGTCGGCTGCCATGATCCTGACCAATGAAGGTGGTGGGGAAGGAATCTCGCTCTAGCACTATCGAGCTAGGCATCACAGTAATGAATTTACGTCCATTGGAAGATGTGAAGTCTGTAGCTGGTGCAGTAGCCTCAAAGGTCAGTCAACAGAAGGCTTTTGACAGCATTAGTACAGTGCGAAACATCACTCGAACTGTTTCAGTTTGAAAGTCCATCCCAGTTCTATCCATCTGTTGGCGCAGAGCTATAAATAAGAACTTAACCAGTACAACATACAATGTACCCTAAACCTTAGGATGGGATGAGAACTGCTCGATTCTACCGGAGTAGGAGGCCACAGAGAGAATCCAACTTCTGAAGGAAGATTCATTACCAATCTGGAGAACTCTTGTAAATCATTTGGAGAGCAGAAGAAGACGCAATGTCACATTGGTCATTGCTGTTGTACTAAATAGTGGAATTCGAAAATAATGGGGATATCACCGCTCAAAAAAGCTTCTAACAAATGTCAGCACTCTGAAGAAACAGAGTCACGAAATGCAGACAGAGTTCCCTTCTGAGTCGTTGGTGCTTTAAATTACGATGACTTCTGGAACACCGCCACTCAACAACCTCCAACAGTTACTAGTTTCTCACACATTCAATTGTGCTGATCGCACCACCCTTTGGTCAAGTATTCAGTTGAAGTGTATTTCGAACATCCACTGAGCCCTGTCTACTTGTTACAATTTAGTACTCGTACGAACTGACAGTATTCTCCCAAAATAATTGCCAAAAGTAATACTCGTCGGGATTGAATTTTTTCAACATTTACTGGCAAGTTCAAATTCAAACTAATCGCCAAAAACAGCCTTCAACTCACCTTGGTCACAGAACAACGGCCCACTAACTACGTCAGCTCCACTGGAGACGAATTCACCAACTAAGATGAATGAGGACTTTTCAGTTTGTAGCCATCTGATGATCACCTGAAGGTCTAATGCCTTTTACCCCTCACTAGAGGGGTTCAAACAGTTGCTTGTGTGGTCATGGGGATGGAGAAGGACCGCCGCGCTCATCACAAGCAAATCTTCTACAAAAGCAAAGTGATAGAACGTACTCAACGACATTATCACGTATCGCCATATTGTAACCATCAACATTGACGCCACCCCGGATTCGAATAACGATGCTTCTCTACCAAACAATTATGTCACTGAATTTAAACAAAGCCCTATCATGGAAAGGAGAAAAACAGAACCAGGAGGAGGACTTGGGATTACTCTACTACTACTGTAACGGTAATACTACTGATGGGGGAAGCATCCGAGTAGTATGTTTTCTTGTAGAAAAAGTTTCGCGTCTCTTGAAAAGTGAGATCTATTGCGGAATTTGTGAAGTCGCTTTGTAGTTTTGCTTGGATTTAGGCAACAGTCAACGAATATTCAGGAAGTTCAGAAAGTCGCGTTCAAGGAGAAGATGGATATTTAATTTTTGTAAACAAGATGCATATGAGAGTTTTGCTTCCCTGTCCAATATTTTGCCACTATTCATTTAGCATTTTCTAATAAATGACTCCGCAGCGTAGGCTTTCTTCCTTTTATTACTACCACTCCTCTCTGAGGTGCCCACATCTCCAACACCCGGCCATTTTAGACAAACTCCGGCTGCATGAACGCTACTGACATCGGTTAGCATGGACCTCATACTTGGGGGCGAACAGCACTAAGAGCGTCCAAATTTCTCGTAACACCCTTCAGTTCCTTCTGCATTGTGAACTTCTAAGTTACATGGCCCAGTGATCTTAATTCATAGTTCTGGATGCAAACTTTAGGAGAATTGCTTTCCACTGCACTAAAAACCGTCTCTGTATCACTCAGAATTCGCTGGTTTGCCTTTTAGAGAAATTACAAGCCAGAAACTCGCAAAAGAATCAGTAGAAAACCACAATGACACACAGAACGTTCGGAGATAGCAAGTGAAGGGTAGTGGGGAAGACGGCGTAGTATTCGAATATCCCACGCTCCTAATATCCCTCTAAAGTTCATGGCATACCAACCGACTAACAGTTGCAACAATTCTGGATATCCCAGGATACAAAGTTTCGAAGGAGCTCTGGATAAACTTCAAATAACTCACCAGTAAGTCGCAGTATTCAATTTCTGGGTAAATCAGAAGACGGAACCATAAGATAGGACTAAATAATGGTCTCATCTGATGCGCTTTCACCGTTCACACCTGTGAATATCCACTCTGCTGAACCGTTGGACAGTCGTGGACTTTCCACCTGATCCCTGAAGAAAGGGAACAACTATGGACTGCTCGATCACATACTTTGAACTAAACAAATATTTTGAAATCACAAACAATTGAGATAAGTGTCAACGGGATTTCCAATTTCAGTTCATACCGAAGGGATCGTGAAGTAACAACCGCTGCGAATCGTTTAATCAATTATCAATCTTAAAACGCAATAGCACTTACTTTATCGTTAGTAGTGTGAGGAGATTTGGGATTTTCGTGGGATTTCGTCCTGTAAGTGAAACCAATCTATGCTGAAAAGCCGAGAAGCACTGTACAGCTGTTTCACCCTTATTGAGAATCATCAGCAGTGCGCATCTCACGAAACTCCGAAGAGTCTCGAACCAGCGACCTCACACTATCAACAATATATAAGTAGCTTAGTGGAAGAATAAACTTCACCCAATGAGTACGGTTAAGTGTTCAAACTACTAGCCGGGAGGTCGCGGGTTCGAGAATCTTTGGAGTTTCGTGAGATGCGCACAGCTGATGATTCCCAGTAAGGGTGAAACAGCTGGTGCTTGCTTCTCGGCTTTTCAGCATAGACTGACTTCACTTACAGGACGAAATCCCACAAAAAACTTCCTTTATCGCCAAAAAGAACAATTTATAAGTAACAAGACAAGTGTAATTCAAATCAACTTCGAGGGACACCCATGGAGCAGTCGACTTCAGGATTATTGCAGAAAATACGATTCAAGACCTGGAACAGGTCATATTGCCATAAATCTCAAAGTATGGATCCGTTTCATGAACGAACTGCAAACAGTAAGTCAGCTGTTAAACAAAGTTTGCGACCACATCAAATTCAAATTCAAAGAAGAGGGCAACGGAAAGCTGGCATTTCTGGACTTCCTCATCACTAGATTATCAAACGGACAGTCACATATGTACACGGACCGAATTCTGAGCTACCACAGCAACCACTCAAACTGTCACGAACGAACCTGCATTCGGACACTTCAAACGGATCGAAACACGCTGCAGCACAACGGAATACAGGAATAAAGAAGAAAAACGTCCGTGCAAATTGTCTCAGAGAAACGGCAACCCAAGGAATTTCATTTGGAGATCACTCAGAAAACCGAATACCACAAACACAATGGCACAAAACATAAGAAAAGGAACCACACCCACGCACATCAGAAACACCACCGAAATGATCCCGAGGCTCTTACAACAGCACAACACAACGATGGCTTACAAACCTGCAAACGCTCTGCGACGGACATTATCGAACCAAGTAGAAAAACTAGATCCAATGATAAAGAACAATGTCATATACAGGATCCAGTGCAAAAAAATGCGACAAACGATTTATAGGACAAACAGAAAGGAAGCTCTCCACCAGAATACATGAATATAAGCTCGCTAAAAAAAGACACGATAAATTTCCTCCTATCTCCATGTACAAGATCAGGATGGACACCAGTTCAACGGGAGTGGCGTTCGCATGCTGGCTCAAGCGAGGACGAAGAATAACGCGAATTCATGGAAGCGTGATACTCCACCGAAGACGCTTTCAACAAACAAAGTGAAATTGACCTGAGTTATCAACCACTATGAGTAAGAGAACGCAAGAACTATGTACCTCTAAACGGAGCATGAAACCAGACGAGGAACTCGCAAAAAAAGAAGTGAGAGGGATCCAAACGGGCAGGTTACTTGGATTGGAGAGAGAGATCCAGTAATCAAAATCATAAACTTTATTTAGCGAAGCGAAAGCAGTCGGTTGGATTTCATAGAGGAAACTGGGTTGATAAAAACTTTTCGACAGCCCACGAATGGTTTCACCCTTCTTGAGGCTCATTGGGAAGGGGCAGCCCCGATTCTCCGTCAACCTTATGTTCTTCCTGGATATCATAAACAAGAGATTCAGCTGGGTTTCAGGTGTGTCTCGCGTGAAACCCAAATTGGTATGCAAATGAGTGGATTTGTTGAAGTCAGTCTAATGTGGGTTGAAGTAGAACATAAAGTTGACGGAAACTCGAGGACCACGCCTACTTGCATACCTCCAAGAAGTGTGAAACCGTTTGTATTTTTTCGACGAATTTTCAGCAACCTTATGAGTAGTGTGTTACATTTAGACAATAACGTATTGCGATTTGTTGAGTGTCTTTGCAACTGAAACATGAGGCGGACTGATAAAACACATTCAGTTAAAGCGAAGCATCAGCTATGTTCAGTTAAGCTTCATACCGAAACTGAATTCATATGCAAATGACGGCATTGGTCTAAATCTGTCTATTTCAGATAGTACATAAGTTTAATGGAAGCTCGGGGAGTGCGCATACTTAATGAACCTCAAGAAGGGTCAAATCGGTCGTGGTCTGTCCAGGAGTTTTCAGCGACCTTGTGAGTAGTTTCCTCCCTGAAAACAGTGCGATATCTCACATATCGTGACAACTGAAACATGGAGCTGCATCTATGTGGCACATTCGGTTGAAGAATATCATTAACCGGACGTTCAGTTGAGTCTCTCGAGTCTCTCGTGAAAACCTGATTGGAATGCAAATGAGTGCATTTGTCAGTCAATTGGTTGTCTGATTTGAGTTGTCAGACAGATAGAATCGCTTAAAAAATGACTAGATAAGACATCACAAAGTACCGTTCTATCAGCTATTCGGAGAACGACTATAGCTGAACTTGTTTGAGCAAAAATTTGGAGCTAAAACGGCACTCTTAGGAGCGTTTGGCATAACGCGCTTCTGACCATTGATGAGGAAATAATCAATCTGTCCTGAACGGCTGGCGAAAAGCCAGCTTAATATGAGTGAATAGCGAGTGTAACAAGTTCATCCGGTGTGTACTTTGTGGGCAGCAACAAGACAGGCAAAACTGACGGTATCTGTTTACATATATATTTCCTGAATGTTAGGATTGGAGGCCGTACGACTGGGGAACGTTTTTGGAAGTTAGCTGTCTCTAATGTAACAGTGAATCTAAATGTCTATGGCTTACGTTTACTCTAGGAAAACTTTTGGTATTCGCAACATAGACACCTCACATGTATTCTGATAGAGCTTTCTCAAATCACGCCGCACATCACGTGAACCTCCGTGACAATGATCTAGCTGGTTTCCCGATAACCTGCATTCTCTCACTGGGAGAGTTCGGTCCCGAATGAGGCTCAAAAACTTTCGGCAGAAAGACCTTATTACATTGGCTCTATAAACCTATCCAATTCCGATGGAGTATGTATTAGGTCATTCGTTTTTATTCCATGTCTCAAGTTCCTTTCAGAAGTGATGAGTCGGCCAACACAAAGCAACGCGAAAAAATTACAGTCAAGTTCTCACTGTACCATTCGCATCCATTGTCACCGTGATACACCAACAATCTCGCCAGCAGACGCATTCAAGCGTGGAAAGGTATATGCATCCATTCGGCAGTGAAAAGCCAACCAATCGGAAGCACCGTATACCTCCTGACTGTGATTGGTCAATCTAGCCAATCGACCACCGGCTGCCTCAGCCGGTCGTCACAGGCGTGTGTGACTCGCGGCCTGTCTGAAACCACCGCATATGTGCTTGCCAAACACGCGATGCATGGCTGGCAGGTTGGCATCATGAGGTCAGCGCTAACCAGTATCCAACTGATGCACCCATGCAAAGGAATTATTTTGCACACCTTTAATTCTGATTTATGCCAGACATTGTGAACCGAAATGGATACAGACGTGGATTTAACGGAACTTGATGACTGGTTGGGAACCCTTGAGGAACTACAACTGGTAAGAATATTGCTAAGTGACAATAAGTTTTGTGTGCAGAAGTGTTTAAATTCAGGTGTACAATTCACGAGTAGGTTGCTAATGAAAATAAAAATAAAATAATCCCGATAGGACTGTACTCTGGGCACCCAATATATTGATTTTTTTTATTGGTCATTACGAGTACCAATAGCTAGAATACGCAATGGATTTAAGAGCGCAATTACTTTACGACCTCCATAAAAATCCATTTGGACCACAAGTAGGTAGTTCAAATGGACCGAATACTGATGACAAAGCTTTTTTCTCATTCAACTTCAAAATTATTTTGGAAAACGACGATAAGCTTTCGAAAAATCCACCGATTGTTTACCAAACCCCTCTGAAACGATGACTTCCCAATCGGTCCCAAACATTTTCCAGTTGATTGGAGAAACAATTATTTTAGCTGGAGACAGCTCAATAGTTAAGGCACAGACGTACCAGTCGGAAGGTCCATGGTTCGAACTCACTCTCCGCTTTGGGGCAACCTGGCAGCATCTCAGTCGTCGTGTGTCCTTCGGATGGTGTGGCGGCTAGGCACGGAAAGGGTGTTGGAGCTGGACGATTAGTATTTATTGTTTCGAATAAAAATTAGCCCACGGGTGTTACTTCTGAGCAGGTAATGTTTTACTTGGTCCTCTAGAACCCCAGTTTTTCAATGTTTCACATCCGATTTATCTTGACATACCTTAAAAATCATTTCCCAACAGAACAAAGACCCCATGGGAGGTGCGCCTGACTATACATGAATAGCCCTCGTGCCAACGAATGTCTTGCCAGTTCCTTAAAATGACCTATGAAACCGAGTGCAGTAATACCACTAAGGCCTGTCTATCTACGCCCGCTAGATAAAGGGGCACATGGTCGAGTATTTGTCCGTACAGACACCCACGTCTCATGGTCCAAAAATAATTTGCTCGTTTCCGTGACTGTCTCCATTACGGGTGGACAAAACGATTGAAAAACTGAACAAATCCCATTCCGGTTAGCAGCAGGTCTCGTGCAATGCATAAGCATGCAGCTTGGCTTCGGCCCGCCTAGTACGTGAAACGCAATACGTGGAAATCGAAACTACCCTCAAGGTCATCCATGAAGACCGTCAAGGATTGGCAAGAATCCGGATGATGAATACAGCTGAAAACCTCTCTGCAGGCTTGCATTGTGCTTTCGGAACCATTTTTCCAGGTGTTGGGTTTGCCGTGGTCTAGACACATCAGTACAGGCGTAACGGTGATACTACTGACGGGGAGGCATGCGAGTAGTATGGTTTCTTGTAAATTCTCTTTACGTTTCTTGGAAAAAGGAGGTCTATTGCGGAATTTTTGTAGCCGCTTTGTAGCATTTACTTGGATTTGAGCAACAGTCAGTGAATAACCAGAAACGTTCAGGAAGACGCGTTCAAGGAGAAGATGGATGTTCAATTTTCGCAAATGAGAGTTTTGCTTACCTGTCCAATAGTCTGTAACTGGTCAGTTGGCATTTTCTAATAACTAACTGCCCAGATAAGGCCTTCTTTCACAGGTATCAAGTGCAAACGGAATGAAACGATACTGTTAAACACGTGACCACAGTTTCTCGGCTGATCTGCAAGAAAACAGCACCCATCCATTTTCTGAAAGTTTGAAGTGATGCTTGGCGAAAAAAAGTGACTGTGCCCTATTATAAATAAAAGTACACAAAACAACCTCCGTCGTCGATGTACCAGTGTGTTTTGAATACTCGAAGCCGATTCCCCAGTAGCGCTGATTCATTATAGACAGAAGGACCAGACATGTGGACAGCCGTTAATCAGGTTGGTGTCAAGTGCGAAAATTTAGCTGGATGCTCAACGCAGACCATGCCAGAGTTCAGCTGTAGCACCCTTCCGGTGCCTAACTGCCATGCCACTCGAAGGAAGCACGACGGCTGTGGTACTGCCAGGTTGCCCAAGTCTAGGCAGGGGAAGTCGAGAGGCAGAGGTCGGGTTCGAACCACGGACCTTCCGATCAGTAATTTTGCGCTCCAACCATTCAGCCGTCTCGCCCATGCCATACATCACAGTAACTACATTTCGGAAAAGTTAACGCGCGAACTGAGCCATAAAATTATTTGGTTTCCACTGTACAAAGATAATTCACAGCATTTCAAGTGACCAGCTACAAATACACCAGGCTGCGCTCCGGTGAAGCTTGAAACCTGTCCTGCAGTCTAATTTTAAAAGCGGTCTGCCCCATGTCCTAAAATTCTAGATGGGCTTTGCTGACTAAGTGAAGTGTCTCGCTTTATTCCTGAAACGCCGACAGTTTCGGAGCAATAATTCTAGTGACACGACCAGTGACAAAACCGTGACTCATCTCTGTGCTGTTTGGAGCTGCTTGATGGTATGAACAGCTGTGTTACGTTACAAATGGTGGACGAGACCTGATTGGTATATAGTGAATTTCCAAGACACACAACTGTACACAGGGGGTACGGATAAAAGGACTAGCGCCCCAGAGTGCGGATTTATTTTGTCAATTAACACAAACTAAGCGTTCACAAGCTACTAGGAGCGAAACTGGAAATAAACTCACTTGGACAGTTTTTGGGCATTCTCCTAAGAGCGTAGTCTTGAAATTCCACGGATGCTCTTTGAACATTAAACGATGATGAACAAGTAATGCAAAACGGTTCCATACCAACCTTTCATCAGCTACGCCACGCCCACTTAAACGCCGCTTTCAGGTCTCGTCAGTTGTATAGACCAAAAGACGGATAGTAATGTACAAGGTGGACCAAACAGCACCTCAATCACTGCAAAAAATGAATCAATAAAATATTCTAAGTCCAATCAAACCTTCATGCTGCACTTTGTAGTATCTACTGGCGAGTTACTCATACTGGCGACCATGCAGTCGTGGCTGAACGATGTAGTCTCAGATTGCTAGACTGGAGGTCACAGGTTGAACCATCCGAACAAGGATCCGAACGTTCTAGAGTTCTTATCAGTTATTCAGTGTATAGACCGGCTTACCTACAAGATAAAGTTTCGATCAAACTTTCTTGGCCTTTACGACTGCCCCCAGGCACTTCTTAGCCATGTGTCTTCCAAGAAACAGGTTTATTAGGTACGTACATTTTACCTATGTAGTGATGAAACGTGTAGCTTACGAAACGAGGTTTTTTCTAATTCTGTAACAAACTGGACGTCCCTAACTCACCTTGCTGTTCCTGGTATTCTTAGAGCTTAGATTTAACTGGCTTTTAAGCGTCAGCTGAGTACGACGCGTCCCCATATTTTCTGTACGACCGAGTTCGGTCAGAGATTCGAGGTTGTTGTCTATCATTGCTGTCTGAGGATATGCGATTTGATACCGTCCATGTATTGCATAATAATTTGTAATAAGCATGCATTCAGAACGAAAATGAATATTTACTAGGAATGAATTGGTTTCCAGAGATTAGACTACTTAAGTGACCTATATTCACCATCATCAACTGTTGTACCACTCCGCGCCCCTTATAGGCAACTGTGAGAAGTTGGTAAAAACCTGACAGAGGTGTATAATTGGAGAAACAAGGTGACGTTAGTGGAAATAATGGCTTTGGGAGTATTATTAAGTCAAGTGACTCTATAGTCGTCCATAATTGGGCCTATCGAGAATGGCCGTCCCAGATGGGCTCGGTGCTATAACGGACACACTAGCGCACAAACAATAACCCCGTTGACATTTTTAAAGTGCAAAATCGGTGCACATTACGTCGGAACACAATCAACTGTCTAGGAAAATACAAGCCTTTTTTGTAAGCGTCAAAACAGAACTTCGGCAAAAATAACTACCGGTGTAACGGTGTATACTACTGATGAACCATGCGAGTAGTCTATGGTCTGGTGTCCAATCTGCGCCCACGCATCTGATAGAAGTCTATTCGATAAATTGTGGAGCTGCTTTGTTGTCGTCTACTACTGCTACAAGAAGACACATAAGAATGTCCAAATTTTAAAAAAACTTTGTGCATAGGAGATGTTTTGTTTCTTGTCTCATCGCTTGTAACTGCTTAGCTCGTATTGGCTAATAAATAACCTAAGAGAGAGGGGATTACCCCCTATGAGCAGCAGACCAGTTAGGAGGCTGGTGTCTCTTAAGGGTGCGCGCTCACTATGCTCCCAACTGCGGAGATATCCATTGCCGCTTGGGTCCGATATTTCTAGCAAAGATTAGTATTTGCAGGTTGCTTAACTCGAAGAAAGCATGACGGTTTCCTTCTGAATGAATCGTTTTCCTATGGAGACTTCTTCCTTTAGGTGAAGGAAATCTGTGCTAAAAGGTCGAGAAATACTGTATAGCCCTTTCATTTCTATGGGGAATCATCAGCAGTATATACCTCCTGAAAGTTCAAAGTGTTTCGAATTCACCTTCTTCCGGCCATAGGTTGTATGCTTGACAGTTCGATGACGAGAACCTGATTAGCAGTTTGAGCAGCTCGTAATTCTACAGGGTAGGAAGTCACTTAGCCTTCAGTCACGAAATTAACACAACTTGTTGACTGGTTACCAAGGTGACAACCTCAAACATGGAAGCTTCCCTGGTCGTACGAATCATTCCTGGGGGAATTACTTTTTTGTATCTGGCGCATTTTTTACAGATAAGGTTGTCCACCTTTGTTTAAAACAAACAAAACCATCAGTCCAATCGGAGTGCTCATTAAACTTAACAGGCAGCAGAGACAGCCTTCAGTGCCCCGTTTCGGTGTCTGCGGACAGTACGAGGGTCACGAAATAAAAAAAATAAGTAAAAGCTAAAGAAGCAAATTGTTTACCTCGACAAATCACCACCTGTAAGGTTGTTGAAAACATTTAGAAGGACACTATCAGTTTCTGTCGTTTTTGGACCCATCGGAAAAGCCTAGTCTCTAAAGTTGCATCAGTCAGGGTTCGCACTTGAAATCCGCGAGAGTACTCCAGCGTGCACACGTCGAATTTCCCAATCAGATGATGGGTAATGCGTCTGCATGTTAAAATCCGGCGAAGAAGAAAACCGGTTGTGTGTTTCTCCGCTTTCCCTCAGATCTGTGAGTAGAGTCATATGAAGAGAAATCCTTTCATCCACCTGAAGGATAGAACAAAGGCGATATTCAGTGGAAGATTAGCTGACTCGCGCGGTAACTGGTAACTGCCCGAAAAATCTCTTCATATTGGGCGCTGTTATTCCGCTGTAAACTTGAGAGTACATCCTGCCCTAGAATAGTTACACATCTGCCCTGACATGTGTTTTACAGATTACTTTGTCTGACATCTTCTGCTTTTGCACTTAGTAGCCTGTACACACACTTGATTGTTTGTATACGAACCTAATGCATGTTGACGTAGTAATGAGGTCGAATAAGGCCGACTTGTTAAAAAAATTAGTGAACAGGTGTTTCCCTCTTAACGAAAATCAATAGTCCAGTAATTGTGACGTAAAGTAGCCCTTCAAAATACTGACAAATTGTCTACGTTTCACAAAACGTGTTCGCCCGCCTCAAAAAGCATAACTTTACTTCGGATGTACTGATTGGCTTTTACTTTACACCAAAATTGCGCCTAAAGAGGAATGAGGAGGATGGTGTGCCGGGGGAGGTATTATCGCGAGAATGTTTTGTTGGAATAAGCCGACAGAACGTCTGTCACCAGCATTAAGTCGAGCAGCAAAATTTGTCAGGAAAAATTGCGACCACACTGCAAGACAATCTGAACAATACTCACGTGCTGGAGGCTCTTAAATGAAACGCGAAGGACAAATTTTTAATGATCCACCATCTAAGCTCCTGCTCCTTCATGCTTCATTTCAAACGGGTGCCTTTTGTTCATGACACGTTCTTCAAAACATTCACATAGGCAGTGTTTCAACCGCGCCGTCACGAACAGACTGGACCTTACGTGGTGTAATCTCAGCGATTCACTGAGCCATACTCGGGGGCGTACCCGCGACACTCACAGAGTCTCTCATATCAGGTTGTTTAATGAATAGATGTCTGATAAACACACTCACCTGGCCTTCCAGGCTGGATGTTGGTTGGCGACTTGTTTCCTCCAAACACTACTGCATTGCGGTTAGGCTTTTGAGCCAAAGACTTTGGTTAAAGACCTTAATCGCCCTCCTTTCTAGGTATGGGTGCCCTTGCAGTATCTCAGCCCAGGCAAAACCATAATACCTACGTCTATATACGGCAGCGAAGCCTCGGTGATCAACACTAGTGCCATACCGTCGATGATGATGATGATGATGATGATGATGATGATGATGATGATGATGATGTTCTAACCCCGCAACTCACGGCCTCATTCACACTTGGTTTGTCAGACGAGCTGGTTGCAAACAGGATCAGTGCATTCAAATTTTTTCCCGATAAATGTTTTCGTGTTTTATTCTTGTTAGCGTTGATCAATAATGTTTCTGTTGACCTCTCATCCTGCTCAAAATGCAACTCCAACTCAAGGCAGATGAGACTCTACTTATTGCCGTGTCAACGATCAACTTACTCATTGCACAGTTGCTTATTTCGGCATTCGGGTTGCTTAAGAGTTTAACCAATGTTGATCTCAGTTCGCGACTGTAATATTCGTGATTAGTTATTCACTCGGCGTGAGCAGTCTTTTGAATCAAATGAAGGACATCACGCGAAATCTCATTCTCTCTAGCAGACTGGTCATGATGGTCGCTGACTTGTTCGCTGATGTTGGAAATAAAGCTTGGCAAACAAGCCAACGACTATCTACGCTACCGGAGCTACCAACATTTTACTCTAGAGAAGAAGACTGGTCATTAGCTTAGCAAACTGTTACCTTGCCCAGTTCTTAGTTCGGAGGGAGCAGAGAAAATCAGCGCATACTTGTAGTCTTACCAATGGTTTGTGCAGTACAACCCCCATGGCATTTACGTGACTTTCTGTAGCTGTCACTCAAGAGGAGCTATTAACAAAAGGCGAGCGTAACCTACTTCCGCTGGCCTGTTTGCAGTAAGTACCATAAAGATCGCTAAAAGTTATAATCACCATAAAAGAAGATTACCGGCTCCAATTTGGTGAGCCCCAAGAAGGGCAAAACAGCTCGTTGGCTGTCGAAGTGTTCTCAGCAACCTTGTGAGTAGATTCCTTTATGAAAATTACCGACCCTCTTGCTGCTGGAAGATAATATCTATGTCCCAAAACCAGGTCCAAATTCGTGTGAACGTTACTCACCGGCACCAACTGGCAAACAAATATTCCTAGATAACACAGGACGCTAAGTCTATTGTGAACAAGAGACCGTGGTTTTCTGGCTGTGCTAGCTTTTCAGCCTAGGCAGCTAACCTTACAAAACCTTTCCATATAAGTCGAACTTCGCCAGCAACAAAATTTACGGCTGTTTTCAAAACTTTTTCTGAAACTCTGAATGGATATACAATGGATATACATCTAGTCCACGAATCCAGTCATTCCTGCTATTAATGTCCTAGCAGTAATAATATATAATTGTAGATCGTCTCTTGGACAAACAGACTATTGGATAATGTCCACTTATTGACTAGCAACAAAGTTAAACGCGTCCTTCGGGTGACAACAAAGCGTTCCCCTCATCATTAAAAAAAATCGAGTTATAATAAATAGACTAACTGCGTTCAAGGCCGAGTAAGCCCAAAAAACGGAGTACTGAGCATGAATAGGGTATTCGAGAAAATGCAGTGAACGCTTTTAGCATCCTCACCGGTTCAAAAACATAGATACCAAGGAAGGATCGTGCAATGGACAGAACTATTTCTGGCAAGACGAAAACAGACTTCTCGCCGGTTCAAAGACATAGATACCAAGGAAGGATCGTGAGATAGACAGAAAGATTTCTGGCAAGACGAAAACAGACTTATATGCACCGCCCCAAATATATCAACGATGACTTCGAAGCTTCTAGTACTGGGCATGAGACTGTCGCTAAATACATGGGAAATGTACAATAAAAAAATGAAAGGTGATTCTTGAGTTTGTTCGGACCATTCTAGACAAAAAATGGACTCTGCGCCTACCTGATGAGCCCCAAAAAGGGCGAAACCGGTCGTGGGCTATCGACGGATATTCAGCAACCTCATGAGTAGTACATTACAAAGATATACATGTATCACGATATCTCGAATATCGTGTACAATACACAAAAATGAAAGGTGATTCTTGAGTTTGTTCGGGCCACTCAAGACAAAAAAATGGACTGGGTCATCATTTATATCACCTGGAACTTTGAATGGAACGGCTCAGAGCTTGGTGTCAAAGGTAAACATGTGACAACTGGAACGAAGAGCTAAGCCTGCGGTAGCAGTTGCGTGCTGGGCTGGAGTGCGACCTTCGCACGTGGGAGTATTGATTTGACTAGTTTGAAAACAACGCACGAAACTGACTTACATGTCACAGCATGAGATTCCTATATTCTTCCTTCACCTCTAGTAGGCTGAAAAGGATCCATATGAGAGGGGAGGGACGCGTATGACCTAACCTTACAGCAAGACCCTGGAGTTCAATCTGATGGAGATTTACCGGCGAGATGAGTTGATGCGAATGGAGGCATGCTCGAAAAAACTCACCGTCACTTGGGGCTGGGCGAAAGGTCAAGTTTAGCCCAGTGAAAATATGTCGACAAACGATCCGAAAACGTCTTATGTCTCTTCGTCTATTGTTTTCTTACCGTGTTATTTGTTGCACTCTGTACCACACGGGCATCTAATCTGCGAAAAATTCAACCACATTATGCCTAATTTTAAACCCAGAAATGTGTACCGCAGCCGGCTGAAGTGCAATATCCAAATTTGGTGTTGCATCGCTTTTAACTCAGTCTGACACTTTACAACTTGTCATCAAGATTCATCATTCGTCGTTTAGTCACCTGAGTGACTCAAATATAAATGCACCTAAAATGGAGTAACACAAACTTGCAGTTCACATAAAGTGCTCCTGTAAAAACCACTTTAGCGCATAATGAACTGCATCATCGTTGACAGACGTTTTGTAACGATGCTTTGTGAACAGTTGGTCAGTTCTGCCACAAGTTGTGTGTGTAACCTTAAACAAAAGTTCGGATCAGGACAATGAATTTGTGATTCAAGCTGCAAGCAGTGAGTTCCAGGTTGACCCGAAAGTATCTTAAGAACAAACGTCGCAAAAATAGCGTTCAATTGATCTTAGTAGTACACAATTGATTATCATTGATATCCAGCTTTGGATCAAATCTTTGCACTGAATGGTTCGCGAGTATTGGACGTTTTTTGTGTGGATATCCATCTGGTAGCTGGAACTGTTCTAGGCTGGAAAGATGACGTTGTGCGGCTGTTTCATCCTTATCGATGTCATCTACACTGAATATCTCATGAAACTATGGGAGGATTTGAACTCGCAGAGTTACACCAATTGGCCAAATAGCTGGCCAGGAATGGGGTCTCAGCTGTACCTTCAATAGTCCACACTGATTACAAGTATGAGTAATATGGCGGGACACACTACTCATAAAATTGCTGAAAACCCTTCGATAACTGGCCTCAACCCCTTGGGATTCGTCAATTAGGAGTAGTCTCAGGTTCTCCATCAAGTTCGTGTTCTACCTTTACACCAAACTGCACTCAATCAACAAAATAAGCTCACTTGAAAATTACTTTGGTGTGAACTGAAGCAAGTAGGTGGACAACCTGCTATAAAAACTCCACAGACTGCACAAGTCTTCAATCGAGAACGAACTAGGCCGAGCCGTCCATGTGATGTGATTGCAAGAATGTCGATGCTTTATTCCATCTAAGCGCACGCTGTTCAAAAGCACACTGCTGATCAGCCAGTCCTGATCGACTTTTACAGAGTTTCACTATAAGGTCGCGAACCCATGAGATTCACCTTCTTGATGATTCGCGATAAGGATGAACCAGCCAAGCAGTTCTGCTCGACTTGTCAAAGCATAGTTCCTCTTCACTCGTAAAATCTGAAAAACAAAGAAATCGTTTGGCATTTGATAAAATTAGACAGAGAGGCACACTGACCTTAAGAACTAGGTCCCTCGTGACACCAAGACCGTACGGGTGTCGATTAGGATTCCTGCAAAATACTAACTTGGAATTGAGTCTAGTACTGAAATCGCTATAGTCCACTGGGAAGAAAAAACAGAAAATTTGTTTACTGAACGAAATAACTAGGCTTCCGGTGAACACCCTTCTCTGTTGCTTGCCTCATGGATCCTGTATCAGCAGTATCAAGCGTGTCCTGTTTTTTTCACTCCACATGTAAACATGAGGCTACGTCATTCATCATATCATCTATGTAATTCGAATGAAGGGTCCAACGGTGGTCTGATAGTCGAATTTTCAGCGTCACTTTGCTAGGTGAACCTGCTAGGCTTAAGCGTCATAGAGAGACCAACCCTTCAATGAAGACTTAAGAGGTGGAATTTGACAATCTCATCTCTCGGAAGACCTCCTAACAAGGAATCGTCAAAGTATTCCACTAAAACGGCGTCCAAAAAACAAGATGCGAGGTTTCGTGCCACATGTATAAACGTAATACATTACTCATAATGCCGCTGAGATTTCTTCGACTGTCCCGACCGGTTTTCTGCCTCTTGGGGGGGCTCATTAGGTAGGGCTCAGTCGGAACGTAAGGTTGACGGAAACTCAAGGACTGCGCTTATCAAATGAGCGCTAAGAAAGGCTAAACCGGTCGTGGGCTGTTGGAGAATTTCCGGCAACCTTATGAGTAGCGTATTATGTCCATCCAATCATCGCGATATATCGAATATCGTGCCATCCGAAACATGAGGCGGCCTGGTGTAGTTGCTTAAAAACATCATAAGCGAGATATTCAGCTGGGTTCCAGGTGAGACTCTTACAAAACCAAATTCATTTGCAAATCGGTGTATTTTTTCAAGATGCGAGGTTCTTGCCTTGGTGTTCGGGAAGTGATTTGAATACGGCTTTATCCCCCCCTATTATTGGGACTCATGAATGTTTTGTTTGTGCGGCAAAAAGCTACTGCGATTAATCCTCATTAACAGAACCATTTTTCGGATAAAACCGGTTGTGCTGAGTCGCTTGTCATTTGTTTTAATCATTAGGTCACTTCTATAAGGGACCAAGTGTCGGACAAATAATATTGTGTTGATTCTCTGCGGTTCTCATGGTCATACATTCCCAAAGAAGGTCATTTAAAAATATCGATCACAAGTGTGAGTACACCTGTACTCAGCTTCTGGGAGGGTTTGCCACCGGGAACACTTCATGGAGGTGGTCTTTTCTGAAGCTGGTCTTTGTAGAGATGAGCAGATTGCGTGTTACAACAATTACCTCTACCTCTGAAGGCCTGTGCGACCTTGACTGGAATATGGCACAATGACATTGCACTAGAGGCCAGTTTATCGGTTCTGTTTTCTTACTTGATAAAACCGCGCAGATTTGACATGAATTTGAATAGTCATACAGAAAGCTCACACCAAAGCTTCAGTGCGTACATTCAGATCCTGCATAAGTTTCGACCCCAACGAGAGTCTCTGATGCGATTTCTCATGGTCATCGCCACTGAGTAGCAGAGTTTTACCAACTTGTATTGATAACGGTGCACATGGACGGCAAAAGTGACCTTCATAAGGGGGTCACAATATTTGTGAAGCAGCTTTTGTCGCGTCATTGTATTACTACTAAGAAGTTGAATCACATATGTATATATATATATATATATGCTGTCACGGTTAAGCCGCAGGGGAAACCAACCTCAAAACTGGGACTAGTTGGGTCTGTTCGGGGGACCACTGCGCTTTGGAGCTTTAGGAACATGCGAACGGTTAACAGGAAATATCACTACTTAAGTCAACAGTGGGTGTTTCCTATCTGGTCCTAAACAGAATTAAACAGAGCTAGCTAGCTTTTAGTCGAACAGAAAAACAACTTTCCAAAAACTCGCTTCAAAATGAGCGAAAGTGACTCCATACAAGTAGCTTGTAGAATAAAGCGAACACATTTGACTGGTTCAACCAATACGTTTTGCGGATCCATTTGCATACAAGAGAATGTACTAACAGTAGAACTTGGGTGAATGGTTTTCGATTTTTACTTTCTTACCATAATCCCTGTATTCAAACGCCAGCTTCACCTTCTCACCTGAAACTATTGCCTTCAGACAAAACGTATTTACTCTAAATGGAAAAAGTTTGACTGACGTGTAGAGAATGCAGCTTCCTTGTTTTGACGAATAGAAGGACAGAGGCCAGTGATGTTGAATAATGCAGTGTAATTAATTACCAGTATGTCAACTTCGTGGTCACTGAAAAAAGTGTGATATTGAATTGGCAAAAAAATCGTGTCCTTGGATGTGGAGTTGAAGGTGAGTGGTGCCTGTCAGTGTTCCTTCCACTCCTGCCTTCTAAATCCTCCAGAATGGAGAATTGAAGTCACTGAAAATCTTTGGGTAACGGTGGAATGGGAAGTCAAGAAATAAATCGAAGTAACGACATGATGCTGTCGAATCTTTTTGAAGGCGATCAGCATGTCCGTTATAGAGGTGAGGAACGTTCAGGCTGCAAATATCACTGCATTAAAGATCAATTTCGAATAGAAAACCACAACAAACCAGCCTTACCATTTTTCTTCTAGAGCGAGGCTCACATTTCGACATTCGGACAGTGATGGCTACTGACCACCACTTTGGGAGAGCTCCAAGGTTAGGATTACCGGATAGCCCAGAGGATCCGTTTTTTGAACATTTGTTTCACTTAGCGACGCACTAATACTTCGATAGAATTAAGATATACGTCCAAGGACACCGCGCAACACTGAACATTCCACGCAGTCCATGGCTTCAAGTCTGCTGTGGCACGGTGTTGAAATCTGTTGTTTACAACTTCTTGCCTTCCACTAAAACGATAATGCTCGATTAATTGTATTCCTGGTTCGCTCAAGTAACGGCCGCAACAAAGTCTTGTCTGATTGTTCTACCTATTTGAATGGTGTACGTTCACTACTGATTAATCGGTTTTAAACCAACGGCAAACGGTCAGCGTCTTATTGTAGTTCACTAACCTTATACGAAATCAAAACGTCCGTACTAATTTCGTGCGACTTGGATCCAAGTATAAAATAAGATTGGACGACACTGTTAGTCATTAACAGGCATACATTAGTTCTAGAAGGGATTTTTAGATTTCGTATCACTTACGCTTGAAAAATCTGCTTATCCTGATGCACCTATTCTGGTGAGTCCACCCCAAATTTAGGAAGCTCTGAACGCGAGCTCCCCTGCTGTTAGAGCTCACCGAGAGTGCATATCACTGGACGTGCTGGGATTTGAACTCCGGACATTTCACATGTTAGGCACAAGCTAGACATGTCTGAATTTTCACGTCTGAACAGGTGGTATCAGAGCTACCTGACTGCGAGGTCTGGACAAGTAGGTCAATCTGTCGATGACCGGGTCGCGGTTCGAAGTGTCGGACAAACCATTCACACCGCTCAAACGGGGACAAGTTTGCGTGTTCGGACGTGATAATCCGGGTGCTTCCTTTCTGGAGTGGTGGTAACATGTTCGTTCGGAGCTCAAGCACCAGGGCTATAGACTTGAACTCAGATACGAGCGACACTCGAGTTCAGTGCTTCCGCCGTTTAGTTTAGTCTCACCAAAATAATTGTTCCGGGACAGGAGGAGGAACGTCCAAACGAAAGTCATTTGAGGCAGGCATTAATGGAAAACGGGCACTGAGCCAGTTCTATCCTTTGGGGGTGGGGGGCGCCAGAATTAACCTATTCTTTACAACTTGCTCGTCTTGGATATGGGGCCCATTCGGTTACAAAACTTTGCGAGTGAACTCATCGGATTGACAACTCTGGCCAGAAAAAAACTTCACCATCGTTCAGCCTGCGCTTCAAGGAATATCCCTTTATTTGCGGTATTACCTACGAGGTTGGAGACCATTTTTTGTTCAAACGTCAACCTTATCAGACAAGTAGCATGAGGTACTCAATGGAGGCAAACTGATTTTTGACTTACTATAACTAAATAGGATTAGAAATCAAGCATCATTCATATTTCTTGAAGTTCGAAAATATTTCGGTAGGTCGTGTACAGTAGATGGATCGAAATCGCCGGAACTTTCCAATTTGTCTAGGCATTTTGACCATCCAACCAGCGACGAGGTTCGTGACGCCAATAGACAGCAAATCGAATGTGTGCTCTATTCTGAGAACACGATTAAGAGTTGCGATCCAGAGAGAATAGCTTCCTTCCAAAGGCATCGCTTTTGGGGTACATCTGTAGTCGGTTTAACACTGGAAACTGCTCGTCTTCTAGCGCTACGTGTCGGTCCACGAAGGAGTAATTTCCAACCCAAACTCACCGCATGCGGATGAAAACTGGCACTTGGTAACACGACAGTGAGTGAATTCGCCTTGTGATTGCTGAGGTCAGTCTCAGGTCGTTCAGGAAACACTGTGATCAACGTAGTATTTAATATATACACTTGAGTTCTGGGTGGACGAGCATTTGACTGTTCAAGGCATAATCTTAGTTGGCATACGGAAGGAGGTCGACGGTTGTACATTCTGGTTGCTCACATGAGCCGAAGATAACGCCAATGCATGTACTGGGTAGCTAAGGTGTTAACTTCAGCCTCAGTGTTGCAGAACAACTAACCAAGATCAGACTGTTCTGCTTTAAAATGTCCCATCCTCTATATTCTTCTACGATTACCACTGGGAGTTGCTTGATCCGCCCAATCAAACAGTTAGGGTGGTTTCAATATGAAGTGGCCGACCAAGCTCAAAGTTTCCATCAGACGATAAGGGGCGAGACGGCCCAAGTGGTTAGAGCGCGAATTTACTGACCGGAAGGTCTGTGGTTCGAACCCGACCTCTGCCACTCCACTCCCCCTGTCTAGGCCTGTGCGGCCTGGCAGTATCCCAGCCCTCGTGATTCCTCCGGGTGGCATGGCAGTTAGGCCCCGGAAGGGTCTTACAGCTGAACGATTATTATTATTACATTATCACAGCTATGGACCTCAGGATAGGAAGCTTGTTCCTGAGCGCTGCTTCTGACTGCTGCTTGGCGTTTAAAAACATCAATTAATGTCGAATGAGTCGAATATTCTGTAATTCTTGGACTCGATGTATCCCATCCTTGCAGATGCTACCTTCTGGATTTATCACACTGCATGTTGCTGCGCTCAAAAAGCAAGAGAACTCTCCACCCTCTATGTTTGTATAATTGAAAGCAAATGGTTGGATGATTATCTGGACTGCTGTGTCCATGTGGGGAAACGTTAGCACACCTATGGATCTGTCCCAACAACCTACTCTCTGGACTTTTGCTTAGGCTTCCACTTTTTGTCCGTTCATGAAATATTCTGTTGAAGTTTTCAGTCAAAAATCACCCGCTTGGCAGTTTGCATGGTAGAATACGAAAACGCTTGGCAAATGAAAGTATATCGACACGCAAAATGAGTGCGACCCACAAGCGCACCTTCATCATCAAGGTGTGCACCACTGTCCAAAATTTCGTGTATGTTTTCCTTATCTCGTCAGAATGTTGGGCCGTACCGCAACCTCCATTACCAGCAACAAGAAACATCAGTTTATCATCGTATACGACAACCACTGTCCAAAATTTCGTGTATGTTTTCCTTATCTCGTCAGAATGTTGGGCCGTACCGCAACCTCCATTACCAGCAACAAGAAACATCAGTTTATCATCGTATACGACAGCTTTTCTCTCACTGAATAAGAGAGAGAGTTCGCCATTGGTGATTTCGCGCCGACAATGAACTGGGATGTGGCAGTGCACTCACACTTTCCGCTTTATTATCAACATCTGTTTTTATTTACGTCTGCCCCATTGCCCAGTTCGGGAAAATCTACCATGTGTAGGGTTTGTCCCATACGGCTGAATGAGTGGTTGCGGCAAGTGCGTTTTTGAAATTATGAAATATAATTTTTTTGAACAACCAATGAGAAAAGGAATAGTAGTGTCGAAACGAGACAACCGGATTCCACGGAAAACGTAACACCTGCGGGAAATTATCAACTGGAAAAAGGTCTTGTGTGTGCGGAAAAATTGTTAGTTCGGGACAAATGATTGCGTCGTCAGTTTTGTGACTAGAGATGATTGAAACACAGTGTGAATGAGTAGAATTCAAAAATTTTCTCACAAACTGCACTGTTAAGTCTGATTTTTAGATTTCTGTGTCGAGTAACTAGGAGGCGCTCCTTGCTGTTTGTTGTGCTCAGCCTACATGTTGAAGAGGACTGGAACTCTCAGTATCCTCAAAACCGTATCATACGTCTTGTCGATGACATGCGATTGGCTGATTTGTGCAGTTCTCCAGTTTTGATTGGTTCGCCAATGATTCTCGAATGACTCATTCAATGTCTGACTCATTTTTATCAATGATGATGAACTAAACCGCAAATAAGAAATACTGTATCGATCGAAATAGGGCATGTTTCATTGGACTCGTTCTTGCTGCTTTAATCAAGAATCTCGATTTTGTTTATACAGACAGAAATACAACTAAGAGATACATCTTCCTCTATCAAATAATTTTTGGGTTCGTCTTCACAAACGACCCATCAATGACCAACTCGAATTTACGGCAAACCAAAAGTTGAGCTTTCTGTTCGATACTTCCAGGGACCAGTCCCGTGACTTCCATTTATTGCCGAGCTGGAATCCAGTCTAGACCTAAACTTCCTGACTAGAATGTAGATTGAAATAGCCCTCTTGAAGAGAGGTTCATCCACAGACCACATGACGTGACATATATTTTTAAGCCATTGGTCTGAGCCGCTGGCTTGTAAGCAGAGGTTAGTGAAGCCACAGTTTCAATGGAGAGTCAAACTTTTCTTTATGTCAACCGTCAGCCCGCGAAAATTGTCTGCTTTCTAGCGAACCAACTGAGTGACCCGACATAGTCTGTACAATCTGAAAGACAGATATTTTAATGCACTTATCATTGGAAGACTTACAGCTCCGTTGGTATCAAACTCATCCGGCTATCTGTTGATACTATGTCCCATTGTTTGTCCGGAAATTCTACCCGCGACATCATTTATCATTTCTCTCAAGATTGTGGTGACAGCCACTTCGATAGACCCAATCAGCGGATCTGTAGACAAAAATGTCCGCAAAATTCACCGAATGATAGAAATTCGTGCCATCAGTTTCGTAGCATCCCGCCGAAAGCATCCAAAATGTCAACTTTAAGGGCGCTTTTGCGTTATGTAGTGTACCTTGCATTGAAGCTCCCCCGCCTTCAAAAGAAGAATGACGATAGAGTCGAGTAATTCGGGATCGTTTGCAAAAACTGATTAGTTCGATACGATTACCCTGGAACTGGCCTTCTCAACCGTGTTCTATGTTGTATGACTGTGAGACTTGATGTGCTTTTTTGCCTTGCTTGTCAAGTTTCTCGAAGCAGAAGCAATCACCACACACCATTTCTCCATTTCTCCTGAATGGCACTGTAAGATGTATTTCGAGAACCACTTTCTTCCCAGATATTCCATGTGGTAAAGTATTCTTGCTAAGGGAGCAGCGCTTGAGACGCCCATAACAGGCCTGAAGCCAGTGTGAAACTAAAAACTGAAAACCGAACTTTCCTTTAAAACAGTATGGAGAGGAATCACTACAGCACTTTCGAAAGACAGCACCTCCAGAATGGAGAAGGTCCTCACACAAGTGGTCTGTCTTTCCTTTGGTTTGGAATAGATTGTGACACCTCAGTCAGAGCCCAACTTCGAAAGGAATAAGGTCCAGTTACTAGAAATCAATAAGCGGGCTTCGCATGAGAAGACAACCCGAAGGATCTATAGATGTGATCTTTTGGATGCTTCCTTGGCAAATATTTCCTTGGGAATTCAGTCAAAAGGTTTACTTGTTCGCCTACTCCCTGCTGGCTAAAAATCATGCATCCATAACTTAATCGATCTGACATTCGATCTCAACAGTCGGCTGTGCTCCTTACCCGGCTGAGTGATTCAGGATCGAAAATCGAAAGTTAAAACATGGCATAGAGAAATGAGAAGGCAGGGTGCTATGTCACTGTCCATTCGCTGATAGGTGAGGAGACTTCATCATTTTTAAATGAGAGAACGAATTTCTTTCAGTGAAGCCAATGTATGCTGAAAAGCCGAGAAGCTGCTTACAGCAACTTTATCCTTATTGAGAATCATCAACAATGCGCATCTCACGAAAACAGGAGAGTTTTAGACCCCTGACCATCCGGCTATTGGTTGAACACATTGCCGTTTGAGCACTAGCGACGGAACATCAGTGGGAGTAGGTCTCATTCAGACATGGTTAAACGCTACTCATCTTTCAATCAAACAGAAACCACATTAGGCGGTTATACACTGACTGCCTTCCCTAGTGACGACTTTCAGATGAAAGTTTCCCTTATCTATAAATTTAATCTTCCTCTGGGCAACGTATTGCTCTTCTGTTTGGCTCCAACGGGAAAAAGAAAAGGCTGGAAGTTGTGAGATGACTGTGCTGCTCGAGAGGTGTGCGATGATGTGAAAATGTCACCTGTCTCTCATCATCCCTTTGAACAAGAAAGGAACATGATAACTGGATAAATCGCTAGCGAATATACACCCATTTGCAAACCAATTTGGTTCTTTCGAGAGACTCACCTGGAACCCAGCTGAATCCCTCGTTTATGATGTTCTCAGGCAACTGAATGTGCTGCACCAGGCCGCCTCATTTTTCAGTCGATACGATATTTGAGATATCGCGATACATGTATATTCGTAATGCACTACTCATAAGGCTACTGACGAATTTTCAGCAACCTTAGAAGTAGTGCGTTAAGGATAACCCACTGTTAAACTAAATCAGATCCCGGAGTGAATTTGATAGTGGAGCTGACAACTTTCGAAATAGGTGATTTCATAGTGAATAAGTTACTTTTTGAATGATTCGGTGAAAAACAAAAGAGGGTATTGTTCATTGAAGGTCCAGCTTTTGTTTATTCGTTTACTTGACTGACGCAGGTCAGGCTCCTTTTGGTATCACAAATTCGAGCAGCAAATCACTACATGTTTAGTGCAAAGTACTACTCAGCGTCCCCGTTCGGAAAGAAAAGGGCAACAGTCAGTGCTATGCATTCTACATGGAACTATTCAACCGAAGAAAAATTCGTTATGCTCATCGTTCACTCGTTTACCCCTGAAAGGAAGTAGGCCTTCGCTGCATGGTTATTTACTAGAAAATGCCAAATGAACAGTTACGAACTATTGGACAGGGGAGCAAAACTCTCATATGCATCTTGTTTACATAAACTGAATATCCGTATTCTGCTTAAACGCGTCTTCCTGGACTTTCTTGACTATTCATTGACTGTCACTCAGATGCAAGCAAATGCTCGAAAGCGATTCCACAAACTCCGTAATAGATCTCGCTTTTCAAGAGACGCGAAGCAGATTTACGAGAAAACATACCACTCGCATGCCTGACTAGGAGTATCCACCGGTATGCATCGTTATCCATCGTTATTCCAATCGTTCACTCGATTACACTGGAATTCAGGGAAACTACCCTTATTCTGGGTATCGATATGACCGGTGCCGATCTTTCACTAAGTTGTCCTATCCCATAGCCATAATGTATCACAGTTTGAATTCACGCAATTTGAAAAGCGGAACCGCACACACACACACAGTAGCCAAGATTCGAGTAACAGTGGATCTGGGGGCTGTTGATCTGTTCGCCTTGCATATTGTCACCATTGCAGAAGTTATCATTAGCGCGCAGCATGGCGTTGGGCTGGGGCCCACCCAGCGACACTGATAACGATTCCTCGAATGTCGGGGAAACATTTGTGAGTCAGCTGCGAAGCTCTGCGAGATTAACAGCAATCTAATTGACTACTCATTGAAACGGCGCGACCAAGGCTCAGTTTTGCTCCAATGCGTCTACAGCTCTGTTAGATTCTGTTGATATTACTGGGAGACATTTAATAAGTAGTCTTGGCAAAGTAATCAGGCTAAAATAGCTTTCGAAAGCCTAGAAGAGCATGAATTTGGCTAGCTTACGTGTCAAGAGAAACACTGCTGTACTTGAGAGTTCACCAGAAAAAAGAGTCACGTTTTTATTGTTGTGCATATCCCCGTTTTTGCACTGCAAGTTGACACATATTTTTCGTCTGGAAGTCACATAAGTCAGCTTATTTGCTCAGCCTCTATGGGGAGTCAAGTTGGTGACTGGACACCACTCCATTAGGAAATTTCGTTGCTCCGACCTTCTTCGGTGGTGTCTTCCTTCAATGACTATCACTGGTTGCGAAATGTTAGTTGGCTGCTTTCAACCAAGAATCGGATAACTACCAATGCTTGGGTATGAGAAATTACAGCAGACAGTTAACTTTGAACATGCATGTAGGGCGGCTGACTTGGGTTACCTTTTCGGCACTGACCAAGATGGAACATATAACCGATTGTCTGTATGCTGCCGGCGATTCCTTATGCACAATATAAACCTCTCAACTGACACCAAAAGTCACATCCTAGCTTGTTGTTAGATATTTTAGTTATGAAATCCGATTGTATCGTCTGCATGTGGATGTAAGCTGTGAAACAGAGAATCACAGAAACACCCCCTGAAAGGATCAAAGTGAAACGGCATCATTTATAACCGCATTTTCTGACCCATAAAGGACTATTGCTGCCACACCCTAAAATGTTAGAATGTTTGCCTTAGATATGGTTGCTGGCCAATGGTAGTCTCCTCTGTTATACCGGGAAACCGATTATACTTTGAGGTTTTAACGTACTTTACATCCAATGACGTGGACTGACTGGGTTTACCAATTCACACAATCCGCGGTAGATTACTAAGGCAACTGTAAAGACTGATGAAATATGCCTTCTTTGTAGCAATTACTAACCAGTGATTTGCAAAATACACTCATTTGCATACCAAGTTGGTTTTGACGGGAAACTCACCTGGAATCCAAGCGAATATCCCGTTTATGATGTACTTCGATTGAAAGAGCTCCACCAGACCGCCTTATGTTTCAGTTGGGACGATATTCGAGATATCGCGGCGTAATACACTGCTCATAAGGTTGCTGAAAACTCTTCGACAGCCGACGACCGGTTTTGACCATTTCGGGATCATACTAAACGAGAAATACAGCTGGATTCACCTTGAGCCCCCATACAGAACCAAATTTGCATGCAACTGAGAGTACTTGGAGTATAACTTAGATACTTATAAATCTTTCGGATCAGTACAGGGCCGGTCACTATGATCACAAATTTCGCTATCTCGGCTGGCCTGGTGGTTTGTCCGACTGTCTTTACTGATCACGGAACGGCCGGCCTACATTAAACAGTACATCAGACAATTCCACTACTTGCCAAAAAATCCACGTTAGAGACACGCACGTCAGCATCTAAAAGATACATCTGTGCTAACGCCAAGCTCTGTCTGTCTCAGCTTCAAATAGCTACCGCTAATCTACATCGAGCTCGTGAAACATGTGTGATCCCAATATTTTTCTTCTCTTGCTTACTTCTTTGTATTTTCCCACCGTAGTGCAAACACCTGGCAGTACTAATTCGTCCGATACAAATATGTCCGGAGGTATTGCCACAAATTACACAATATGCAGATTTCCGTAGAAAGTCTGATAAACGGTACTTTTTTTCCAGCATCGAGGACGACCGTTGGGTTGTTTGTGCAGCTGTGCAAACTAACGTCCGTCTGTCTGCACAAACAGAACCGAACAGTCGACCCAGCAAGTAGTTGATCAACCTCCAAATTAAGTCGATTAGCTACGGTCACCATGAGTAGCAATTCTCTAGATGAGAAAATTGTCGGTCTGTCACATTTAGAGTAGTATCATTAAGCGGGTAGCAAAGGTCGAAGTCAACTTGTCAGACGACGCCCGGATTGTGAAACTAATAGGAATTAATAGGAACAGCTGGATTAGCTCTGCAGGAATCCAAGGTTTGGTATTGATTTTTCCAAAAAGCTTGATTGCTCGCCTAACTCTTTCTTTGTGTTCAGAGGACGAATTTCAACAAATAATCGAATACTGCCTAGACGATTCAAAGAGGTGTTTACCGATGCAGGTGAAGCATTGGCCATCCATTTTCCATGCTCTCTTACTACTGAAAAATATGGATGTTTCGTCCTTGAAAAACCAAAAAGGACTGTATAACTGATAAAGGAAACTACTTACAAGGTTGCTGAAAACTCTTCGACAGCCCACGACCGGTTTTGTCCTTCTTGGGGCTCATCAGATTAGTGCTGCACACAGGCCGCCTCATGTTTCAATTGGCACGATACTCGAGGTATCGCAACATATTTTTTATGAAGGAAACTACTCACAAGGTGTTTATAGCAGTTGAGTCTCTCGTGAAAACCAAATTGATTTGCCAATGAGTGTATTTGGGTTCAAGCAGAACACAAGATTGGCGGAAACTCGAGGACTGCGCCTACCTGATGAGCCTCAAGAAGGGCGAAACCAGTCGTGGTCTGTCGACGAGTCTTCAGCAATCTTGTGACTAGTTTCCTTTATGAAAGTATACTGTGATATCTCGAATATCATGCCAACTGAAACATGAGGCGACCTGTGTGCTGTGACATTCAGTTGTAGAATATCATAAACGAGAGATTTAGTTGATTCTCTCGTGAAAACCAAATTGATTTGCAGATGAGTGTAGTTCTCGAACACTGTATAGTTGCTTCATGCTGCTTCATCAGTTGTGCAGTGAATCGCCAGGGTAATTGTAACCGCGGGTTCCCGGTTAGTGATTGAAGACTAAACCGTTTGTCCACGGGTAGGTGATCCCCAGTTTGATTAACTCGTATCAAAACAAAGGAGAAAAACGATTGTACAGCGCTTCACGGTACTTCGGTGTTGATGATCATTCCAGTCGTTTAGACCTCAGAACTGGCTACATGGCTGTAACAAATGTTCAGGCTCTTTGAAGCATGTAAATCACTGTTCAACTTGGATAATAACCAAGACTTGTGAACAGAACGAATACCCTCAAGAATGGAAAAGCCACTGTTCCGGACCACTTGAAAAGCATCTGTCGATAGCTATGACTACATTTGTAAAGACATCTCTTGGCAAGGGTTGCCATATCCGGTCGAAATTTTCATTCCTGGCGGATAAGAGGTTTCTTCTTTAGTACGGCAGAAAACTAAGAAAAATTTGATGTTTTTCACAGCTTTATCAAAGTACTGCAATGGAGAATGGTTTGTACAACTTTTTTTATCCTCACACCAGACAGAACATTTATGGTTTTAAAAAGGCCTGTGTGATTTTAACGTGATACAATAACTGCAACTTTTTCCGATCAGCATCGATCGATATTTTTGATACATTTATCAGTTATGAGCTGGGGAGACAAGTTCTGACCAAGCTGTAAGATTGCGAAATCAGCGTACAAAACTAAGATACCTTTGAGAACAGTGTTCATTATGGGCACAGCGATCACGAATGCGAGGTGCCTGGAGTTGACCGTTGTCCACTAGATTCAGTCCAGTCAGTTTGGACTAAACTTTCCACTGATGGTTTTGAATTTAGTTGGACAACCAGGTCAAAAACTCAAAAAGGATGTTTTTGGTACAGACATCATTGAGACACTATTCTGACCGTATCTGACAGGCTGAAGCGCTGATGTTACTTGTGAACTTCGGTAGTCTCTACAGACAATTCCACAATAGTTTCATTCCGATGCACAGGCTAGAAGCCAATCACGTGATCATTATCAGATAACCCCTTAACTTGGCGTGAAAAGAAGTCATCGTTTTCTCTCAGAATCGTCTCCATCCCTCCAACAGGATCTGTGATCCTGTCCTGTTGCGGTGACTCCGAGCTCGTTTGTCTATCTAATCAGTACGGGTTCAACATCATTACACTGACCGATGAGTCACAGTGCGAGGGAATGCAAATTAGGCGGTGACAGCTACGGCACGTTCGTATTGATTTTCTCCGCGCGCACACGTATTGCAGTGCCATTTGGGCGCCATCACATACCAATCACATCCGTAACGGCATTCAGTCGAACGCAAACTGCAAACGTAACAGGCTGTGAAAAATGACATGATAAAATTCTTTTTCCATAGGCACCCAAACGTGCCACTCCGATGCTTTAGCATTGCAATAAAAAGTGTTTACGTTACTGGTTGCTCGGTTAGCCTATGGACTCTCAGCTTAAACACTTACGGCTTCGCTGATTTGATTCAACTGCTTCGTGTACTACCTCATTTCCAGACAGGGAATAAATTAGCAGATAAAACTGTTTTACCTGTGAGCGGATTGTGGCACCAGTTACATTGCTTAGGCCATCGTCTGTCCACAATTGATAATTCAGGTGTACCCAGTGTGCCCTAGTGAACTGGTGGTAACACGCTTGCCTCGAATGCCAGATGTCCGGAGTTCAAACCCAAACACAGGCGAAGATTTACACTGGTGATGAGCTTGACGAGACTCGAGTCCAGTGCTTCTCCGCTTTGTTGTAGTCACACGAGAATAATTGCTTCAGGATAGGTGGACGACTGTTCAAACGAGGATGATGTGAACGCGAGTAACTACATTCCTCATCTAGATCTCAAGGCTCTGTGCAGCAATTCTCCTCAATGTTGTGGATGGGATCTGCAGTTTGTCGGGATTGTCACACAACGAAGTTAACGGTTGCACTGAGACGCCGGCTATCAACCCATTAGACAGCCGCGTGACGAATCCCTATGCAGCCAAACATGAAATAGCGTCCGCACTAGATCGTTTTTTGATGTAATGAACCAAAAGGCATGTGTCTGTGAATGCACTTCTCTTCAGATTTGTATTCGGGGAACATAGTTCTTGTTCAGCGCGGTACAACGAAAGCCTTGTGCAACCTACTAAGTCCTCTAAGTGCCTTCAGCTTTTGTATGTGGGAGCAATGAGAAGTATCAATACAACCTTCCCGTTTCCACGTGAAATTCGATCTTCGTAGAGTTCACACTTGACGAACTGACATTCTGTTCGTAACTTTTCAGTTATCAGCTGTTCTTCTGTTTGCTAGTGTTCTACGAATCATCGTACCTGCGAGTAGGCGTAAATCCTAAGGAATTTCATGTAACATCCATCACCTAAAAGAATCAAAGAAGCAGGTCACGTGATCACTACTGCCGAAAAAAAAAACTAAGAAATATGAGAATATGTAGGTAATTGCAACACTGACCTTTGAGTAATCTCCTCCCTATCCTCGCAAAATTACTCCAGTAACTCCACACCAAGAACTGGACTCGATTTTCGCTCTTAGCACTCATCAGTAGTATATATCCATGACCATGAGTCGGAGTTCGGACTTCGGACAGCTGGTATGTGAAGCGCACGCTAGAACTAGCTCAGGTACTGCACCTGAACAGGTGAACTTGTGTGTGCACGAGCGATGTGACTGGTCCACGTGGCGGCTCAAACGACGACCCAGTAACCATTCTGGGTGTGCCGATCGACTGACTCGCTTCTCGGGGCTTTCCGCTCGGGTAGCGTCACGGACCCTTGAAAGGTGCTCCACAAATTTTGATTAGTTGTAGTTTTGATCGATGTCAAAATTTCGATCATCAGGGTGGAATCACTAGCTGTGACACCTGAAATTCCTGTGTCAAAACAGCCTGAGCAACTGCAAGCACGTTACGCCAAATCCTATTGTGTCTCTGAAATGCCACATTGAGGAATTCAGTTTCCATTGGCCAACACAATGCGCACCTCTAAGTTGGGTTCAGTGGATCATTTAGATCAGTATTCCTCGAATGTGACCACATATCCAGCTTGCTCCACCCCTTCTCCCCCATTCCACGGTCCTGACACGAATTTCTCGAATATGGATAACGGGCGTTTTGGGACGTGATCGATTGCAGCCAGGTAGAAACCATCTCAATTACACTCCCTATAGATGTTGTTCAGGCGTTTGTCTGAAAGCCATTCTTGTTCATCTCATTTACAAAGTACATCACCAAGGCTAATGTGCGTATTTTCTACTTTTTGTTGGTGCAAGTCTGTGATTTTGTAACGTCTTCGGGTATTCTGCTCACGTTTGGTTAGCAGGGATGTGGTTCACTGTCAACAACATTGAGTTTTTAAAAGACTCCACAAGTACATTAGCAGAGCACTTCTCCTCAAGACGGACTTCCGATGAGAGAGATAGCATGATAATTTTTCTGACAACCAACATAACTAATTACTTCGAGAACCACACCTGAGAAGTGATGTGGTGTCACCAGAATTCAGCTGGCGAGAAGGCTTAGTCATTGTACACACACAGCCCTTAGTTGCAACTCAGTGTTTATGACCCTTATTGCTTGCTCTTGTTTTGCTGGATAGAGAGAAACTGACTTTTGACCATTTTTACTCTCAGCCGGACCTTGTTTATGAGGTCGCATCCGGTAGATGATGGAACGATTTCCATGCCACAGTGTTGATCACAAGCAGTATTAAACTGTCGGTATACAGCGCTGTTAAAACTGTTCTGGAAACCTGACATGAGGACAGATATGTGGACGTATCCCCTAATCCACTAATTCCAGGATACTGGTCTCCCTTTTCCCATGGCCGTTGAGAGCACACTCCAAATGCTAACTGCATCATCACGTGACAGGACGTCATTGTATTCTTGCACACCCATCCGTGGAAAGCTTCTGACCTCGTGCTCGTGGCCTTCTAAAGCATCCACTTGCTAATCAAGGCAAGCCAACTTGATGGTTCTTCTACGACTTGATAGAAAACTCTTGATATTCCGATATTATCAAATTGCTGATCATCATTAGGTTGGTTCACTTGCAACCCGATGCAAAGCACGGAATTATAACGCGTCCTTAATCACTTGGTTTCTATATTAAGGCATTTTAAGGCAAACGAATAATTTAGTGCAATCGAACCGGAAGAGACAGACATTGCGTGTGTGACAGTCTGCCTGCCAGACAATCGCTCCTCATCGGGATTTCGTGCTTCAGGGCGGAAGAACAGTTCTTCTGGGAAACAAATCAAACATTCCTTGAGTTCATTTTGGACAAAGACCCCCCAGAGATTCGCCACCTTCGCTGGATACGAAATTCACCCATCAAACGAAAGTACTTAGTTTCAACGTTACCTGAACCTCATTGGTCCATTCTGGTGTTGGTCAAGTTCTTTTAACATTTGATTGAAGGAGAGGTTCGACTTGGATTCAGGTTATTCTCCCGTGAAAACCAAATGGACACGCAAATGAGTGTATCTGACGAATTTCGCGCAACTTTGGTTCAAGGCTGATGGGAACTCTGGGACTGCGGAACCGGTAGTGGGCTGTCGAAGAGATTTCAACAACCTTACGAATGGTGTGTTCTGTCTGGACTATGTTCGTTCGCAGTCAAGGTTATCAATAAAGCACGTGTTGCCGTAAGATGAAGTGCCTGTCTGAAGCTTTACTGACCTTCAACACCAAAAGTAAACATAATTACGGTCTGGGGACTGTAAACAATCGATGCTTACCAAACCTCTCTGAAACGATAACTTCCCAGTCGGTCCCAGACATTTTCCAATCAATTGAAGACTCCGATATCTTGAATATATTTCCAACTGGAATGTGATACGGCCTTTGTGTAGCACACTTATCTATAAAATATTATGAGAATGGGGTATGCAGCTGATTCTATCCCTAAGGCCATTTTTTGCAAATGAATGCATACCTCCAGTCAAGCACAATATGGTGTTTACTGGGGTATAGGACTGTCCGAAACTCGCGAATTACGGCTGACTGTTAAGCTAGACTAATGTTAAGCTGTCACTGCATTCATCATCCTTATAAACAGTTTGGTTCTCAAATTTTTTCGTGGCCAACTGGAACTGTCCAACACAGCTGCGAATCGATTATTACCTTCCGATTAAACTTTGAATGTATGACATAAAAGTCACTTGCAGAAAAGAATGTCATGTTGATAGAGGCTGGAGTTAGCCATTTGTCCGTTGGTAGCAAGCTGAACATTGAGTGACTGTCAGCGAGAACCGGTGTCTTCGAAGCAACGTCAAATTCTTGGGAAATGGAGAAATTGAAGGACTTCGCCAAAACTTGACTCTAACTGCCACCCCCTGCAGCCTTACATTCCGTCAGTATAGAGAAGAAGGAAGTTCCAAGCCGTTTCGGTTTTCAATATATTCAATACATTGCAGTAAATCTTTCTGACATCCTACTCTGTAGGTTGCTGGGAACTTTTCCACAGCCCACCGACGGGAACTTGAGGACTACGCCCATCTGATGAACGACGCCTACCATGGGGTGTCGAATAATTTCCAGAAACCTTACCAGTAGAGTGTTATGTCAATAGTACCCTAGTGGTTATTCAACTGAATCAGTGAGTGCTACCTCTAGTGCCTGCTAAAGTGCACCATTCAGAAATGCAAGGCTCCTAGTGTTTTCTGCTCAAACAAAATTGAATCGCGATATTTTCCTGGTCCAAAGTCATTGTTTCTTGGACCCCGTCCAGTTTCTCGCCTGGAACTTACGCGGACTGTAAGTAAAACAAATCCGTGCGTCCAATGACGTGCGGTTCGTGCAGCAAAACTGAAAAAAACGAAATGTATAGCGTGCTAAATTCAATGTCCACTAAGGATTCAATGTCCACATAAATGAGTACTCGCCCCAGCGTAAATCACTTTATGTAAACAGCGTTTTTCGCCTTGCAAAGGATTTAAAAAATCCCGGCCAAAATCATTGTCTCCGTTATCGACCTTGTGGGAAATACTACTAAAAAAGGAAACGTAGAAACAATATTAGGCAGACACTGATTGGTTGATTTGTTTAAATCATCTGATCACCACCAAGTTGAGCAACTCGTCTGCTTCACCCGTTTTACGCGGTTCGTCGAGATTGGTGTGAGTTGATCCAATTATTAATAAAAATCGTTGGGTTTGTGATGCACAACAGCATTCGCAATGAGTTCTAGGAGTCGGATGTTTGGCTATCGATGGGGTGTGACTATCATTTGAACTCCGATCTGGCGGTAGCTTCCCCAACAACATTCGGAGTATATCATTCGGAAACTGTCTGGTCGCACCTTTCGCTTTCAGTGCAAGCGATGCTGCAGCCGTAGACCCACCGGAGGACCACATGAAGGGCAGATGTTTTAAATAGTCCAGGTTGTCCTCTGGCGGCCCTCAGCATCTGTTGCTGGACCCCAGTAGGTACAAGCTTTGGAGAAGAATGTGGACTGCATCTTAGATCAGTGTTCACGTAGTCTCCTTTGTAAAGAAGTAGTCAGTATATGTCTTCCTTACTCGTCAGTCGAACTAAGTTTCTTTAGGTGTTCACTGTACAATACCGGAGGAACTGTTTGGGCCAATCAAATGAGTAGGTAGGACACTAAGTTCAGTCTTCAGGTGCACTACAGCGATGGCCGACTGAAGGAATTCTCACTATTTGGTCAGCGTTTCTCGCGTTTCCAGGCCAGTCCATTTCCGGATTAGACAGTACGATTGAGGTCAGTCTAAACCCTACTATATCAGGATAAATGAGTGCTAAGTTGAAGGTATCGACTGTCTTGTTTCGTTGCTTTGTATTTTTCTCAGTTTAACAGTGCATTCTGGACAGTGAGCCGGAGGGGAGTCTACTACCGAACGATGATTTTGGTAGATACATTGAGTTTCTAATAGTTGGAAACGGTCTCGTTCTCCTGGACGGAAGTAGACCAGAGCACCTTCTGCTCAAGTTTCTACTCCCCGTAGACTGGTCCGAGTTAATGTGTATGTAATTCACTGTATCATTCATTGAATTATGCGCTCATAAACGGTCTACTGTTGGACGACGAGGCTTCTTTATATTGTGAATGGGATCATCTTTCGCTTCGTATAATTTATATAAGCCAATCCACTCTTATCTGCTACCAGTGCTAATCGATGCAGTGAATGTACATGTGTCTACAACCTATGGCCTATTCAGACGCAGTGACTGCGCTGGGCAGTAGCCCGTAGATAAATTCATCTGAGCATCTGAAGTTGTCACCGAATCTGCGGGAATTTTCGAGGTGTTAGTTTGCTATCGGTTGTATGGAGTGTCACTGTCTTCATCCCTATGTGTGGATTATCCGTCAAGTGCGATTGAAGCATACAGTAAGATCAGGCCGAGTTTTGTATGAGACGCACAACCAGATACAGAACATCGGCATGTGCATCCCAGGTGTACAGTTGTAGTACTCCTAGATATTCGAATGGCATCAGACTCAAAACATGGAGCCAAATTACAGGGCTGTTCAGTAAATATCGGCTTTCACGAAAAGTACGCTTCGTTCCCAATGACTTTGTGCAGCTAGGCCACACTCAGAGTGAGGGCTTATGGCACGCTTTGAGCGTCATCTTCAAAGGTGAGCGGTAGGGTTGTCGGATATCACACACACACACACCCACACACACACACACACACACACACACACACACACAGATTCGCTTCAATTTCGCATTCTTCTAAGGCCATGACAGGTTGCAACGACTATGACGACGGTGTCGACCTCTTGTCAGTGTCAGAATCTCAGACGTAGTATGCAGATACCATGTGTAACCCATGGTTCACCCTAATTGGTGAGAGTTTAGAGCACGTTAATAGTTTTGTCTATCTGAGGAGTTGCGCCACGTTTGACAAATGCATTGAAGAGGGGTTGTCGCTACAGAAGTAGGACAGCTTTTGCCGAATCAACTCACTTCTGGTGTCTGCTATCAAGGCCAGTGTATGCAGAACCGTACTGCTGAAAATGTGACCAGTACACAAGAGACTGTCCGTAGAATAACGGTTTTTTTCGGTAGCTACTGTTTACGTAGCACTGATGGCGCAGGATTATAGAGTTATTCATCTGTCAGGAAGGGATGCAACTTAATGACTAAATGATAACATTTTATTACACCGAACCAGATGGTTTAAAAGGATTCTCCGAATGCTTCCTCAGCGATTTCAACCATGTCCTAGTAAGGTAGACAGTAGATGACCTAGCCTAAAGGCACCAAGAAACTCACAGAACTTTCAGTTTCTGCTGATTCCGTTTCTATGCCAGACTTGGATCCGGAAGATGTGAAAATCCACTGACCAAAAACCGAAGTTAGTGGTACCCTCGTTTTTATCTCGTTTTTATCGTAAACCATAACAGAAAATCCACCAAAAAGGCAATTAAAAAGGTTTCAATTTTTGTTGGCTTTGGTATTCGGATTATAGATGTCTATAACATTGAGTCTGGTTATATATATGAATATATATGTATATATATATACAGCACAGTAATGGGACGGGTCAATTTTGAATTTTTCACTTTCTAGAGAAGATCAAAGTCATCCACTAAGTGTTATTCTCCCTTCTCAGAATAAAGTAGTACAATAAAGAGTAACAGAATTGGGCAAACAGCGGACCAGACAGGCAACACTTTACACTGGAGCGCGACAAGAGACAAATTGGGAGTGAAAACAACCACTTTGCACAAAATAAACTGGATGCGCACATTCAGAAAGATCGACACACCACACTGCCCCCCCTCCCTACGATTGAGCGGTCTGCCCAATGGAGAATGGTGTCTAGCGAAATACACTCATTTGCAAACTGATTTGGTTTTTTCGAGAGACTCACCTGGAACCCAGCTGAATCTCTCGTTTGTGATGTTCTCAGGCAACTGAATGTGCTGCACCAGGCCGCCTCATGTTTCAGTCGCCACGATATTCGAGATATCGTGATACATGTATGTTCGTAATGCGCCACTCATAAGGTTGCTGAAAATTCACTGTGTTTAATTAGTTTGTTCAACTTTGTTTTATGTGTGAGAGGAATAATCTTCAAATTAGAAGTGCCCTTCTTAACTGATGATCCTGTCTACATGCTGCGTACGCCTGCATACCAGTCAGTCAGCCAGTTCTGATGCTCTCCCATCTTGTACACGTGTGTTTTTGCGTCACGGTTGGGTTTCCATTTGAACGTCAACAAATAGATCGAATATCTGTCTGTTTGTGTTGAACGATGTGTGTGGGATAGAATTCCCCCCTGATGCGAGGAGGATGGCTACCAAATCGGTAATTAAAATGAGCGACACTTTACCCGAAATGATTCACTCTGGGGTTTGTCGATAACTCGTGTTGCAACCATGATAGTTCGTCATTCCAGGTTATCTTTGATCAAGCGTTCCCTAGTCTGTAATAAACTATTTCAAACAGACTCATTGGCAAACAAATTTGGTTTTGCGGGAGACTCCTCTGGAATCCAGCTCAATTCCTCGTTTATGATGTTTACAAGCAATCGCATGTGCTGCATCAGGCCGCCCCGTGATTGAGTTGGTACGATATTCGAGAGATTCAGGTAGGTTCCAGATGAGTTTCCATCGTAACCAAATTTTTCCCAAATGAGTGAATTTGGTTTCAATTAGAAGATATAATTGACGGAAACTCGGGGGCTGCGCCTACCTGATGAGCCTCAATAGGGGCGAAACCGATCGTGCGCTGTTCCAGAATTTTCAGCAACCGTATGAGTAGCGTATTACGTCTATACATGTCAAAGAAAGTTAAACTTCCGCCGATAAGGTAATATTGGCCAAGTGGAGTCTCATGCGACAATTAGTGAACAATATATTTACAAGTTTTTTGTTTCGCCTCTGAACCAATACCATTGGCCTTCAGTCGATGGTGCTTCGCAGCTTTGATTATGCAACAGGAGCATCTTGTCGGTTTTCTGTTAAAATTTCCAGAGAACCCGCACAAATTAGCCTCGATGTTGAGCGCTTGAGATGACTTGAGCACTTGAGCTCCCAGAAACACTTAAATGTCCCTTCGATTTTCTGAAAACTTCATTCATACGGACAGGCGGTCCACTTAAAGCTTAAACTTATGCCGAGTAAAAAAGAATGCAGGTTTTAGTCATTTTCGTGTGAAAATCTTGTACGATTTGAAATTCGTGAAATTCGTGTGGTGAGCAATGTTCACTTTCTAGTGTTGACCGCCCGAAATGATACAAAAGACTTTGTAGGTTCATGCCCCCGGGAATGACGCGTTTCGTTTTTGTGATCAGCAAACACCAAGCTTGGTTTTCAGGTAGCTTTAGAGTTGTAGAATGAATGAGACTCGCGTGCTCAGTTGACCGAGCGGACTCTGGCCACCTGTTTTGTCTAAGCTCCAACTAAACTCGTACAATCTTTGTGCGCTGGCCAGACTATACAAAAGGATGAAATAACATTAGCGAAATACACTCATTAGCAAACTAATTTGGTTCTTCGAGAGACTCGCCTGGAACCCAGCTGAAGCTCTCGCTAATTTCCTGCAATTCGGTTTTCAAGTAAAACATCAGGTTGACAGAAATACGGGAACCGCGCCTACCTTATGAGCCCCAAGAAGGGCGAAATCGGTCGTGGGCTGTCGACGAATTTTCAGCAACTTTGTGAGTAGTGCAATTAAATCTGAGTTCGTCGGTGAGTGAAATTTGAGAATGTGGCTAAAAGAGTCTAACCATCAACAAAACCGACAGGTGGAGTTAAGTGCTCATTTTCAGACTCATACGGTCCCCAGTGTCTCTCAAGTAACTACATCGCTTGTAGCATATTCCAATGTGATATGCTTAGCAGAGGCCACCCAACGGCATAGTTGGGACAAAACTTAATATGTGGTGCAAAATGGGAGCAAGTAAAAGCGAAACTTATCGTCTGTGAGAGTTTCTTGGTGAAAGTCCGGACGGTGGGAACGTGTTTTCTTCACAGTATGACCGCTTCACGTGCTCCATAATTGTCCATGGACTTGTGGAGTGTGGTTGATTTTCTGCTCCCTGCGCGCCTGCGATTCTGTGTGTGCTGACTGTGTTCGGTTTTCCTATATGTGGGTCCATTTGCGTGTACATGGGTGTGTCAGCACGAGTTGTTGTTACGCTCACCAAACGGTACAGACAATCGATGTCCGATAATTCAACTTAATGTGACGTGGTTTGTGATCCAGTGAGCTGAACAGTAAGTCTGTGGGTGACTGGGTAGCTACAGATCCAGTAATCAGTTGGCTGAACGTCACCGGTGGACGTGAGTTCGAAGTAACACACATCTAGCTGAACTATGCTTGATAATAACCAGCTTGCCATACGTGTGAAGAGTACCAGTGCCAGTACCGGGGTTCGAATACCGGCACGGTCATTGGATATGCACTGCTGATGAGCTCGAACTCAGTGCTTCCCTTCGGTGTGGACTCACCGGAATAATTACGCCAGCACAGAAACACGACCGTTAAAACGAGAGTGGTGTGGATATGGACAAAAATACCTATCCCGCAAAACCCCAAAATTGCAACTAAGTATAGGTAATTTCTTCCGTCGCTAGTCGGCGGCTCTAAAAACGTTCCGTTCTGAGTTCGCACGTAGGTTAACCACGCAATTTGGTAGCTTTAGTGAATGACTGACTCTCTTGGATTTATCCCTTATGGTGGACAAATATAGCCTCCTCCTTGTGGTTTAATGCAGTACTCTTTAGCAGAAACATAAAACACTTAGTTCCGTTCTTGCTTTTTGATTCACTCAGCTGTCCGTCCATTAGCTCAGGTGTTGGCTTCTTTATTCCCAACAAGCACAATGGCTTATCAGTGAAGTGCATTGAATGCTATACTGAGTACGTGGCATGCTCAGATGTTCCATGACTCACCGCAGGAATGTCTCGAATTGTGAGATAGCTGCTGTCTCCAGCATTTAGTTCGAATAGCGACTTGTTTATTCGCACTTTAGGCATCCATTAGAAGCAATTATGGTTTGACGCATTTTTATTTAAGAGTGCCTCATTCTAGTGAAGTCCTAAAAACTTTCTGTCGCTCATACACCCCCCAAAATGGGCAAAACTCGTTTTTGGACTCCTGCGAGCCTGTCGCACCTGAATTTCAGTAAGCAACTTTATGGTTTGCGCCCCGAGCTAACTTAGGAGGGATGCATCTATCAAAGGCTTTGTTTGAAACAATAGCGCACTCATGAACGGCTTAACCTTACGTATATTTTCAGTAAATATGCCTATTGTTTGCCCCAGGAATGATAAATCTAGTCAGACGACTTCCCGTCACGCGGTATTAATGCAGTTCCGTTTTGAATGACAGTTAGACAGCACTTTTCTTCGTCCCTTGGGAGTCGGGCAAAGAAATCAACGCCGGATGTTGTTTTACCGAATGACTTATGGGTAAGAGCGGGTAATTCAAACTTCTTGCCCACCTCAGTCCATACCGCGGCGTACTATCAAGCGAAATGCACACGCCACTTATCGTGCCTGTAGAGTGGCTAAAGCAGTTGATTAATTGTTTGTTCCGCATAACGATTTACTATAAATGAGTTTGGGCTGTTTCTCGGACCAATAGGGAGACCATACGAGACTGTTAACGATTCGTATCACAGCAGGAAAGCTATAAATCTCCATTGCGTATTGGTATATGGGACGGACCTGTTCTGTCGGTTAAGTTAAGTTCTGTCAGAGGGGCGAATGATGTTTTCCTCCCATGTCTCTTGGAACCAAAATTTTCTTTATGACTTGGTCTGAACCGAGTAGTTTTGCTGCGCCGATAAATGGTTCATGAGTTATTGTATTGCTTGGTCAGTTCTGAAGCTTTTTAACGTATTTTTTGAATGTGTATTCTACCTCATTCACCAAGTGGGTGCGTACAGGTGCAAGTAGGTTGATTCTTTGTGGTACGTTCTGGGACGTCATTCAGTCGCATTTCTGGTGTGATTAATTCACTGATGACACGATCTCGCCAGATTATTTTGCCTTCAAACTAGGTCCTCCATGTTAACCATAGATAATCCAGCTTGAGTTTCAGTCAGTGGTTCACTTCGTCGTTCGTCTTAAGTACATTTACTTTGTCGCACAGTACCAATTGACTGAATGTATGTAGACTAGAGAAGCGCTTACCGTGCCTGCTAGCTCGCCTTCTGAGCTGAATCGATCGAGCTCGACATTCTGTTTAAATATCCGTCATTTTGAAATTTTTCGTACTTGGTCATTCCTCTTCTAGTCGTCTTATACTAAAACCCAAGACTTTGCGTCTCTTAAGATTTTCATCTACATAAAACCTTCTATTATCGATTTGATGGAGTCCTGCAAACTCATTGTCTGTCACACCATTTTTTGTTCGTCGCCCATTGGATGAAAACCGATTATTTCTGGTGGATAAGCACAGCCGGTTACGTATCGTTGCTGACTCGGCTCACTGTCCTCATCCAGCAGTCCATTTAAGATCGATTTCTCTCCCGGAATCAGCAAGCAAGACTGTTTGGACCGATCCGCAGTTTTGAAACCTCGTGGGCGAGAAGTTTTAGTGGTTAGAGAGCAAAATTACTGACCGAAAGGTTCTTTTTTGGAACCGACCTCTGGCCTCTCCACTTCTCCTGTCTGGGCTCGGGCAACCTGGCAGTATTTCAGACCTCGTGTTTCCTTCTTGTAGCATGGCAGTTAGGCACTGAAAGGGTCCTACAGCTGAACGACTTTTTAAAAAAATTCGTGAGCCAAAGTGCCCATATCTTAGTTGCGAATTTGGCTAGTGATCACCTCAGTACCCACCGAATTTTCCAATTTAATAGTACATATTCTGTAGCGTAAAGCGGTCACACAGCTTACGCAGTTGACAATAACAACGAATCCTCGCGAGCGCATCAAGCGGGAGGACAGCGGAAATATAACCGTGCGATATATAGTTTTGCTTCCTTTGAAAGGCTCCGCAACCTGTCGCTATCAAGAACCGGCAAGACGGAAAAACCGCCTTCGATAGCTGACCTCATGACAGGGTGCATCTTTCGTTTGTTATCTTGATAGCTAAACTAATAAATTTATTGAAAGTCAACAGTAAAAAGCTATCTCGTCCTCAAAGATGTTACCGGAAGGTGAAAGTTAGCTAAAATTGCCCGTTAAATATCGGAAATCCCCTAATTCGGAGTTTAAATAAGTAAACACGGTTTAGTTGCCCTACTCTGTGAAAGCAAACTCGTGAGAAGTCATACTTTTTATCACTTAAATTTTGTTTAAGAGTCACAACTTGCTGATATAAAACTCATCGGAATGTTTGGTGAAGATGGAGAAATTTTATTCTAAATTTCATCCAGAAAGTGCAGTCGATCCATACTGGAAAATCCAAGAAGAATTGTACGGTTGTTTTGTCTTTGACGCGAGAATTTGTGAGAGTCTCACGAGCCTCTATAACAGATTCGAACCCGTGATCTCCCGGCCTGTGTTTGATAAGCCCTCAGTTAGACTGTATATAGCGCCAGTCGCATCAGCTGGGCACTTATCAACCTACTCCTAGAGTGTTGAGTGCTCGAATGAACCTTGTGACACGCCTTCACTTTTGGAAAGGCTGTTAATGTTTTGATCGTATATTATATATACTATACACTATATGTGTGTATGTATTATGTACGCTATAGGTGAAGTGTGCTAAGTGCATAAAGTTATGAGGAATAGACGAACAAAATGCTGCAAAATTTTAAATGGCTTGTGTAAGGAGGTATAAGCATTCGAATGTTCTCATTACACAAATGTTCTGGAGGGGATATTGCGAGCAGCTTAGTGACACTGCGATGCACAAACACGTGACGGCTTATGCGCCGCCTAAATCTTTTTCAAGTCAGTGATAACGCATCTTCTCTTTTCACGTTTTGTGACCGGTAATAGGCTCTGTAATAAACTCCAAATAGTTCATTCAGTGGACCAAAGATGTATCAATTCGGAGCGTTCTTTCAGTGGGTATTAGGGCCAGTGACTTTTGGGAGTTCTGAGAAGGTGACATCGGTGGGCGGATGTTCCACGCTGAATCATCAAGGACCAGGTTGAAACGCGTAACAATGGCTGCTAGCGAAAACGTTATGCTGGTCCAAATGGTTGATTAATCAAGACACAAACTAACACCAGACCGGGAGCCTCCCTCAAGTTAGCGACGCTTCCACACGAGTACAGTATGTGAAACGGCCTGCATTCTCAAGACCATGGGAAAACAAGTCGGTACGTTCGAGTGGCCGTGCTAGACACGGTTGCCCAGATTTGATGATGCTAAGAACGAAAGACAGCCAGACAATGCTGTGGGCTCAGCTTCTGTCAAAAGGATCGCTGGTTTGATGGATGTGTTGAAATGTGAGGGCGGGTTGCCCAGATTTGATGATGCTAAGAACGAAAGACAGCCAGACAATGCTGTGGGCTCAGCTTCTGTCAAAAGGATCGCTGGTTTGATGGATGTGTTGAAAGTGTGAGGGCGGCTAAGGAATAAAAATCAATAAATGCTTTGCGCTAGCTTGCATCAGCCTACATGCAGCTGAACCTATTCACAAGCAAGAAAAGCACAGTCTTGCGCACATCTTTTCGTGACATTTCTACCAGACCAGCCGGCTTTTGCACAAAATTCCATATTGTCGGTGTTGCTGCCCGTCAACTTATCAATGGTTTCCAATGGAATTCGAATAGCATACATTATCACTGTTGTGGAGAATTCGATAAGTTGACGTCAGCTGAGTTTCAACCAGGAGAATTCACAGTGTGTAGAATCCACGGAAAAAGGCTGGCTTTGGCGCGCCTGTGTTTGATCGTTCTCATCAACACCCGTGGTTGACACCACTTTGTCCCGCGCACTGGTTTGGTTTTGACCAGCTGGTAGGCATGAAAGGTGATCTTTGGCGCTCTGGGATGTCTGAACACAAACGGACTTAGAGAACATGATATAACACAGAATTAGCAAATCTGTAAAAACAAAAGTGACCATAGAGGAAACTACTCACAAGGTTGCTGAAAACTCTTCGACAGCCCACGACCGGTTTCCCGCCTTCTGGGGGCTCATCAGGTAGGCGCAGTCCGTCCTCATGTTCTACTTGAACCCAAATTGAACCCAAATGCACTCATTTGCAGACCAATTTGGTTTTCATAAGAGGCACAAATGAATCTCCCGTTTATGATAGTCTACAACTGAATGTGCTGCATACAGGCCGCCTCATGTTTCAGTTGGCACGATATTTGAGAGCCAAGAAGGGCGAAACCGGTCGTGGGCTGTCGAAGGGTTTTCAGCAAACTTGTGAGTAGTTTCTTCATTGAAAATATACTGCGATATCTCGATTATCGTGCCAAGTGAATCGTGAGGCGGCCTGTGTGCAGATTCAGTTGAGTCTCTTGTGAAAAACCAAACTGATTTGCAAATTGGTGTATTTGTCGAAAACTGACCACTGTTTAACATACGAGAGCGAAGTCCCGGGAGTAGGAACTGATAAACGATACATAAGATGATGCATCCAAAAACGAAGTGTGTCATTCTACGAAGCAGATAGTTAAAAGTTTGTTGGCCCAAAGAACACACTACTTACTCTCCGACAACCCGGGACCGGTTTCACCCTTCTTGGAGCCCGTCAGAGAGGTGTCAACCGCAAGTCCGAGAGATCCAGCTGGGATTTAGTTGATTCCCCCTCTGAAAGCAAATTTGTTTAAGGATGAATTCACTTCGTAAACGTCTGCTGAATTTAGTTACATGTAGGGTTGTACAAATACTCGTGCAGTGGAACAAGTCGAAACTTTGAAATCTTAGCACATTAAGACAGAGGTAAACATCATGGAAGAAAATAGGTCTATTTTCTGGGAAAGGGCACTCGAGAATCAGACTGTGTGAATGAGAAGTGGCTGTGTTATACCCTGTTTGTATTCGACTTAATCACACCGCGAATCAGCCACTAATGGCTACATTCCATGGCTTTTTGCTACTGGGTTCACAGTCTCCCAGAGTTCCACGGGGCAAGCACTTCTATTTAGTCTTAACGGAACAGATGTAGTGAACAAAAGGTATCATTGGCTGGTGTTAAAACTTGGCTTGGGATAAGAGCACGGCCAACTCTTTGGGTCAATCTATTTCCCTACATCGATAAATATATCGTTGCAAGTTCCCACTTAATTTAAACAACAATCAGGTAAATTACTGGAACAAGTAGGAATTTGACGAACCTAGGACCTGTGGGTTCTAAAATTCACAGGTTCGGTGGAGATCATGACGCCACCATGTTGTTCATCTGTTATCAGTGAAATGACAAATGTGGTCAGGAACATGAAACAGTTGTGTAACCTGGATACACCATATTTACTACACTATATACAATACTCTATATAATGCATACTATATATGCTTTACTGCATATACTCTTTATACTCTACAATATTATGCTACTGAGTAGGACGCCCATGAACGTGAAACTGACTTAAAACGCCCCCAGTATATCTTCCAGCAATCCTGAAAGTATCCGTTTTCCCCAGATGAATGTAGTTGAAAAATAAACTATTCAGAACTAGTGCCTCTGGGAACGCCACATGTTTCCGCGCAATCCAAGTAAGTTAACTTAACTAAAAACAACGTAAATGGAAATAACTAGGTGTTGATTTTTACTATCTTTATATAAGGGCTAATTATGTGTCTACTGCGCGCTGTTTTGACGAGTTGCAATATAAGTGTCTCTCAGGCCGCGCTGTCAACACAGAGTCCATATTTATCTGAACGGAAGTCATAAAATCAGTGGTTCAGTCATACGATACAAATATTCGGAAAACCGGTAATTGTGCACTTGTGTGTCCAAAAGATTTTAGTTTCGCATTTCCTGTTGGTTTTATTACTTTTTCCACGAGAGCAGACAGTTTCCGTGTCGTTTCTCCCACCCACCCCGTTGTTCTTACCCCTGAGATTGTGGACGAATAAAACCAGGTGATGCGTGTGAACATGTCACGCCGACCTAGTTTCACTGTGGAACTAACAAACGCTTGTACCCGACATATCAATAGTGGCCGTCGTTTCGTTTGCTCTGCTCAATTGCTCATCCAGATTTGAATAAACTCTACTCTTGTCGACATTCCCACGCAGTCATGCGATGGCCATCAAGTTGCAGACGCTATACTTGGATCCATATATATTATTGGACAGAATTTCGGGTTGTGACCATCGTAGCTCCGGATTTTTAGATGATTAGGTCACTCTGTAATCCTGGTTTTAAGGTGATGCAAACATGGGGTTGTGCAATGAAGTGCCCAATGAAAGTGTACAAAATGCTACATTCTTGACATATTCTAGTCTCGAACAACTTGGATAACAACAACTGGGTTTATTTTTTACTCATCTTACGAAAGATATGGCCATACATTACGAATTTTGATGTGTCTAATCTCAGGAAAATCAATACAATCTTTTCGGATGATTGAATTTCTAGTCATGTGACCCAGTTTGATGCTATCAGTGTAGCAAATGGCGAACTTTCTTCAGAAGTACCGAAACAACCAACTTGCTTTTTCCTCTTCAGTTTTCGAAATAACAGGGAGTTTCACTGAATGGATGAAAGCATATTAAAAGTTTTAGTGTTCAAGAATCTGGTACAGTTTTGAAGTGTACTCATTCGAAACGTTTTGTCTGGGCAATAAAGTGACATACATCTTTGAACGTAACACACTACTAGGGAGGTTGCTGAAAATTCTTCGCCAGCGCACGACCGGTTTCGCCCTACTTAGGACTCATCAGGTAGGCGCAGTCCCCAAGTTGCCGTCAACCCAAGTTGCTTAAAAGACGTCATAAGCGAGAGATCCGTGTGGGTTCGAGGTTAATCTCCCGTCAAAACCAAATTGGTATGCAAATGAGTGTATTTTACTGGCACTCATCCTTCCTTCATTGGCTAGACGAAATCCAGACTATTAATAGTGAAGGGTTACTTACACACGACGTATCCCGTCTTGGGTCTAAATAGCCTCAAATAATCAAGAAAGGTGTTGCCTTTTATAGACTTCTGGGATCATCCACATTTATCTGTTTTTGAAAATGAGTGTTTGTCGTTAGTTCTTAAAGTCAACCTGATTTTGTCTGTGGCCCGGTGGTTAATGTGTAAACCTACTGCCCCAGGCATCTCACAAATGCTGTCTAGCCTTGGGATATCTGGTAGTATCTTCACACTCGTGCTTCTTTCGGGTAACATGGAAGGAGGGTACAAAAAAGATGTCAGAGCTGAACCATCCCTCTGAGGGAATGTTAGAGCCTAATGAAAATCGCAAAAAGGTGGACCACACCATTCAAATTAACTGTAAAGCATTCTGAAACGACCGGCAAATAAATTATGACCTGAACCGGGGCTGGCCCGTATACACAGTCTAATACTTTAGACCTCGCCCCATAATGATTTGTTAAACACTTGATGACTTGCCAAACCTTTCTGAAGCGATGACTTGCCCATCGGTTCCAGGGATTTTTCAACTGATAGAGAAAGGCCAACCATAAGCTGGCAAACAAAAATTTTGTTTGAAAGCGAAACCAACTAGGAGAAACACTAAGGGGAAATTGTTTAAAACAGGGACATCGGTTGGTTTGTCCTCATTACATGAATTTGGTGTAAACGATCATGGATTCATAAAGGAAACTACTCACAAGGTTGCTGAATACTCTTCGACAGCCAACGACCGGTTTCGCCTTTCCAGTTCGGGCTCATCAGGTAGACGCAGTCCCCGAGTTTCCGTCAACCTTATTTTCTACTTGAACCCAAATTGGAATGTTTTCGAGAAATGTACTCATTTGCAAATCAATTTGGTTTTCACGAGGGACTCAACTGAATCTCTCGTTTATGCTACTCTGAATGTACTGCACACAGGCCGCCTCATGAATTCAATTTCAACCTGTCAGCTATAAACCGTGTAACATAGACAAACTAGTTTCAGCTGCTACAGTTTCGACCACCGAAAATGGGAGAGTGTGGGACACGTAACCAAGCCTTGGAGGCGATGGCAAGTCCGCTTAATTCGGCAAACTGTGTAGCTACGGATTTAAGGCTACAGCCTAAACGCATGAGCACCACTGACTGCGCGATTGAACCTGTCTTAATCATTGACGAGTGAACTCCCAGGGTTCCCATCCAGGGGGGCGCAGTTGTCTCAGTTTACCAGTTAGTGATTTCATACATTGTTGACAGGTCACTCTTAGTCGCTTCCACTCAGAACAGGTCTGGGTGGAAGGAGAGGTAGACATGTGGAGTACATGTCTCAACCAGCGCAGCCTATGAATCCTGAGTTACTGATCCACGGAGGGAGAGTTCTCCCATCCATCTAGCGTACTTAAACATTACTAAAGCAATATTCCCACCAGACCCGACCAATGCTTCGTAGACACCTATGGTCAAACACTGATAGATTTCGTATGTTCTTTGGGTGTGGAGACCACCTCTCTGATCCATAAAGCAATAGGGCTTACAACGCCACAGTCTAAACGTCTTTCACAGACGAACCGACGTCATGTCGGCGCGACAGATGTCGGAGGTTTGCAAAAGCTGCCCTGGCTTTCGCGATCCGAGAAGAAATCTCATCTCCAGCCAGTCCAACAGGACTTATATAACTACCCAGGTAAACAAATTTAGCTACCACGTTGACTCGCATGCAATCATGAGGTATGGGTTTGATCGCACCTAGTCTTGTGGCAGCACTTTACAATTTGCAAGTGCGAACCGCATGCCAAAACTCGTGTCAGAGTTTAAATTTAAAGTGGTCTGTACTATTGAATGATCTGAACCAAGGACAGCAGTACCGTCCGCGTACTCAATGTTTGTGAGCGAACGTCCCGGGGGCTTTCCGACCCTCGATGTTTCAGAGGCAGTCATAGAAATTTCAAGCAGCAAATGAACAACAAGGTTGAAGACGAAAGACGAGAGCGGATAGTCTTGTCTAACATTAACGGACCCGGTGAACGATAATGAATGCCTGCAGTTGGACTCAAACGGACAAACGGCACCGCGTCCTGTTGTGTTCCATTCTTACATCGCCTTGTATACCATCTTGAATATATACTATTTCGAGTTATCCATACAACACACTAACTGAACTCTGAAGCAGTAAGCGCTGCATTAAGAATGGCTTTCAGCGCATTGATGGACCGTCACGTGAGCTGTATTGTTCACTCAGCACAGACTTTTTTCAGACAACCCAAGACTTCATTTGTTTACCGTGCCGATGTTAAACAGATGTTCACCAGGAGATCTCTTATCTCATGAGAGTTTATGCGCATCTGGTAGCGTAGCATAATACCTATTGTGGTTTATCAATCCTGTGGGGAGCGATAATCAGAGTCTTGCTCAAAGCAACTCTGTAGTTAAGTTTGGTTACCTTTTCAAATAAATATGAAGAGGATATTGTTGAATGGTAAAATGGCCAACCACACAACCGTTTAGGTCATTGTCAGGACTGAATGTAACCAACACAATAAGCCGTTGCCAGATATTTCAGACTTTACGCCAGAGGATCATGTGTTTGTCGTTAGTTCTTAAAGTCAACCTGATTTTGTCTGTGGCCCGGTGGTTAATGTGTAAACCTACTGCCCCAGGCATCTCACAAATGCTGTCTAGCCTTGGGATATCTGGTAGTATCTTCACACTCGTGCTTCTTTCGGGTAACATGGAAGGAGGGTACAAAAAAGATGTCAGAGCTGAACCATCCCTCTGAGGGAATGTTAGAGCCTAATGAAAATCGCAAAAAGGTGGACCACACCATTCAAATTAACTGTAAAGCATTCTGAAACGACCGGCAAATAAATTATGACCTGAACCGGGGCTGGCCCGTATACACAGTCTAATACTTTAGACCTCGCCCCATAATGATTTGTTAAACAGTTGATGACTTGCCAAACCTTTCTGAAGCGATGACTTTTCCATCGGTTCCAGGGATTTTTCAACTGAGAGAGAAAGGCCAACCATAAGCATGCAAACAAAAATTTTGTTTGAAAGCGGAACCAACTAGGAGAAAAACTAAGGGGCAATTGTCAAAACAGG